>NC_141687.1:956300348-956430326 GCF_964263255.1 Lissotriton vulgaris | reverse complement strand
CTGCATCATTTGCAAGTAACAACACAACTGTTTAACTTGGGGTTTTCGATAAATGCACCCAAATCTCACCTGGTGCCGTCTTGGTGCAACTTGTTCATAGGAGCAGTACTGGACACTACAGTGAGTCATGCTTTCCTGCCACCTCAAAGGATTCTAGACATTCAGGCTGTGATTCCAATGTTTCAAGATGGAGTTGCTGTTCTAGTCCTGAAGGTTCTGCGCCTGCTCAACTGGTCGCTTCCGGCATACTGTTGGTCAACCATGCATCTGGCACATGAGGGCACTTCAGTGGTGCCTTCGCAGGCAGTGGTTTCAACACAACGGAGATCTCTGGTAGGTGGTCAGAACCTCCATAGACACTACAGCAGAGCTGTTATGGTGTAATATTCCAGGCAACCTGTCTCAAGGGAAGCTGCTGGTGGCCACGGTAATGACGGATGCCTTCACCCTAGAGTTGAGTTCATCTGGAGGATCTGGAGATCAAGGGCCTTTGGTCTCCAGATGAAAGATTGTTCTCTTCCAGGAGATAATCAATCGTCATATGCACTGAATATACCTGCCCTTGTGCGGGGACCCCGGGATTATAAAAAAGGTACATATAAAAATATATATATATTATAGTTTTTTCCATACCAATGCAGCCCACATAGGAGGCTAAACAATGCAATATTAAAACTGATTTTGTTGTCACATAATGTATATATATAGACCACAGGAGGGCAAGTGACAATTGAACTCTTTTTAATTAGCAATACTCATGAAAAAACTGCAAAGTAAGCAGACATAGTTAGCCTCCAGGCTGCGTTGTAAACCAATAACATAGCAAATGATAGCAATTATACAACAACTGGCACTGTGCCTTTAAGGAAGCCAAGACCCCTAGCTTCCCATCATGCCTCAGGGGTGACAGTTAGGTCAGTTGATCTTTGCGGAGACCCGAAGGTCAGGCACAAAGATATAGCTTAACACAACATTCTCATTTGCCTGGAGAGGCGGGTGGGTTGCTTATGACTTTGATGAGGATGCCCCTGGAAGAGAACCTGGATTACAGGGGATCCTCATCCATAGTCATGAGCACTGAATAGAATAGCATGCCCATCCTCCACCTGCAGGCAAATGGGAAAGAATGACCCAAATCAACAAGCACAATAAATCCCTTGTGGAACAGATTCCTCAAGGAGGCCTGACCTACTTGGGTATCTGCTCTGGTGTCAGAATCAAGACAATAATGCCTTGTAAATGTATATATAGATCTCCAAGTAGCTTCTTTACAGATCTCGGAAATCGGTACATTGTTAAGAATGCAGCAGTTGCTGCTTTTCCCCTAGCGGAATGCGCTTTAGCTCTTAACCAAAGAGGCTTCTGTGCAAGCTGATTAGCCAGTTTGATGATACATGAAACTATCCACTTTGAGATGGAACTTTTATAGGCTGGAAAACCTGTACTGATCAAACTGTAATTGATGAATAGTTGATCAGCCTTCCTAAAAGATTTAGACCTGTCCAAGTAAAATTTGAATAAACCATCTTCAGGTCTAATGATTGAACAGCCCTCTCAGCTGGAGTCGAGGGATTTGGAAAGAAGGTTGGTTGCGAGATGGTCTGATTCACATAAAAATCCGACACCACCGACGGGAGAAAGGTGGGATGGGTTCTCATTACAACCCTATTGAGGTGAAAAACAGTGTAAGGTTCTTTTCAGCAGAGGGCTTGCATTTCGCTCACCCTGCGAGCTGAAGTAATCACCACAAGGAAGGCCACCTTCCATATCAGGTGCTGCAGTTTCGCCTTGTGGATAGTTTCAAAAGGAGGACCCATCAATTAATAAAGAACCAGTTTCATATCCTGCGGGTGATACGTTTGGCTCTCAAGGCATTTCTTCCCTCCATTTCCTTTCTGTCCGTTTAGGGTTGCTGAATATGCGTGCAGACTATCTCAGTCGGCTATACTCGCCGATCACGAGTGGCGTCTTCATCCAGAGGTGGTCCATCACATTTTCAGGATGTGGGTGTTTTCTCGGTTGCACCGGTTTGCCACTCACGAGAGCGGTCACTGCCCGTCTTTCTGTAGTCTCCAGTATCTGACACAGACCTTTAGGGGAAGTGTTTGAGTTAGATTGGGGTTCACAGCTTCTTTACGCGTTCCCTCCGATACCATTGATTCCTCGGATTCGGAGGAAGATTCACCAAGACTGGGTATAAATTATATCACCCCGGTTTGGCCAAAAAGGGTGTGGTAAACATACCTTCACCTCTCGGCGCACCCTCCGTTCCATTTACCTTTCAGGGCAGACCTCTCGCAGGGACAGGTTCTCCACCCTCATCTCCAGAGCTTTCACCTTAAGGCCTGGAGATTGAATGGTGCAACCTGAGTTCTCACCCACCGGATGCTCTATTATCTGTTTATTCGGGTAGGTGGGCCAGGTTAAATGATGTGGAGAGAGATCAGTTGATCCTTTGCAGGCCCATTTGTCTGAAATTCTGAGTTTCTCTCTTTAATTGGCTCAACGGCGTTGTGCACTAGCAACTGTTAAAAGCTACTTGTCGGCCTTTCTTTGCTTACCAGACCAACCCTCTTTGTTTAAGTCTCCTATAGTCATGAGATTCCTTAAGGGTCTAACTAACCGGTTTCCTCCCATTACATTTATCATACCTCAGTGGAATTTGAATTTTGTTCTTATTTGCTTGATCTATGAGCCACTGCAAAGATGCCCATTGAGATTTCTAGCATTTAAGACCGTTTTTCTGATTGCGATTACTTTACTAGGAGGGTTAGTGAGCTACAGGCTCATAGCTCTAAGCTTCCTTTTATCTCAATTCATGCGGATAAGATGATTCTCAGGACCGGTGCTGCTTTCCTGCCTATGGTGGTCACTCCCTTCCACCTAGGACAATCTATCACTTTACCCACTTTCTATCCTCCCCTTCTAAGGAGGAGGAGGAGAGACTTCACTGCCTGGACCCTAAGAGGGCGGTCAGCTTCTACCTGTACAGGACAAAGGACTTCAGGCCGGACAACCAACTCTTTATTGGTTACGTGGGTAAAATGAAGGGCAAGGCTGTTCATAAAAGAATGCTGTCCAGGTGGATTAGGCTGTGCATCATGATCTGCTACGCCTTGGCCACGAAGGAGAGGCAGAGAGGGGCGAATTACACCATGCAGGGGCAAAAGTAACCTCCATCTCTCCGAGACTTGGGCCTCTCCAGTGGAGAGGACAACATCGCTGAGGGACCGTAGGACTGCACTATTGTCAAGGTCCAAAAGAAAACATCGAAGGAGGTAAGTCGTCGAACCCGAAGCACTCAAGCGACAAACGTAAGAGTGAAGCAAAGTCTTCAAAGGGAACATTGCCGTCGAATCACTCTGTGAAAGCAACAGCACCCAAGGACAAGCAGCCCAGCGGATCCTTTGAAAAGGACTCCCAGATGGCGAAGACCCACGTAAAATCGAGGTCGTCAAAGGATGCCTTCGAAAAGGACACCTCGACGCAGAGAAAAGGAAGGTCAACAACGACGACTTCGGCAGCGAAGCGCTCAAACCTTTGACGCCGAACAGGCTGCCGAGATGGAAGAGGAGGAGGCTCGAGGCCGAAATGGCGAGCATCCTGCAGCGAATAAAGTCCTTAGGCGAAAAGAGCCAGTACACCATTCCGCCGAAGCCCGCAGTCGAAGTTGAAAGGGGCGATGAAGACCCAGAACTACCGAAAACGCCTGAACTGGTCGAGGAACTGGAGGAAGAGGCCCTGTATTACTTCGAAGCCGAGGAGGATCAGCAAACATACCAGGACTCTACATCCTCGAAGGCAAAAGAGTTGGAGTGGCATGACCCCGACGCCGAATTGCTGGAAGGAGTAGTAGACACATACCCTTCGAGGCCTTCACCACCAGACGACATTGGGGTCTATAATATGGTGGTTAAAAAGGCCACAGAGACCTATGGAGTAAAATTGGAGGAGGAGAGGCTGAAGGCCTGTTTTCTCCTGGAAACTGTTACCTCAACAGACACTGTGTCAGTTCCTGTCCATGCTCCCTAGTGTTCTGGGCCAGGGCAGGGAGGCTTTCAGGGAGCCAGTTGTATGTAAATCAGTGACCCCCAAGGACAGAAAAGAAGTACAAGCACTCCTCAAAGGACCCTTGCATACATTCAGTGATCAATGCCAGCTGATTCAATAATTAGAGCAACAGCTAGGAAAAGGGCCAATGTACCCACAAATGCCGGACCACCTCCAGACAAGGAGAGTAGAATGATGGACCTCATGGCGAGGAAAGTAGAACGGAGTGCAGCAATTCAATGGTGCATCGCTAACTCAAACGCCCTAATCAACAGGCAAGCATACCAGCACTGGGAGGAAGTGTGGCAACTCCTGAAACATCTATCAGAACAGTACCAGCAAAGGGCAGTACACCTGTTAGAGGAAGGGAAAAGCATGGCTATCACATGTTTAAAGTTGGCCTTGGATGCTGCGGAGACATCCAACAGGCAAATGATGATTGTGGTGATGGAGAGAAGACACACATGGCTTAGGATTTTAGGCTTCAAGCCAGAGGTAGTGAACAACATCCTGAACACACCCTTTAACGGAGAGCAACTTTTTGGAACAGCAGTTGACAACAAGTTAACTCAGCACAAAAAGGACAACGAGACAGCAAGGTCCAGGGGAGCACTGCAGTTCAGAGGGATGAGAAGGGGTACAACCTCAAGTAGGCCAAATGATAGGGGAGACAACCTGCCTAGTACATCGCACCAGACTTTCCAACAAGGTTATCAAGGAAACGGCCAAGGCCGACAGCAGAAGCAGAACTGTCAGTTCCTTGCCTCGAGGACATTCCTTTTGAGGGCGCTCAAACGGACGAGGACAGGCACGGAGAGGAGGGCAACAGCCCACATCCAAGTGACTTTGCTTTAAAGCAAACGCCCACTCTAACAACACCTCTAGGGGGCATCAAGACATAAAGAAAAAACAGATTTTACACAACAAACAGTTCCTTGAACACATAACACCAGTAGGAGGCAGAATAAGGGACTTCCTCCTGGAGTGGAAGGTCACAACAGACAAATGGATACTAAACATCATACAATATGGCTACTGTATAGAGGTAGAAAAACAACCTCCAAACAAGAGACCAAAAAACAAGGTGCACTCAGCGAAGGAACATTTGATCTTGCTACTAGAAGCGCAGGAACTGCTCGGCAAGGAGGCAATAGGAGTAGTGCCGCACAAGGAGAGGAACAAGGGGGTTTACCCCACCTACTTCCTCGTGCCAAAGGTGGACGGAACACTACGACCTGCTCTAGATCGAAGTTCCTTAAACAAGTTCATTAGGACACAGATTCAATATGACATCTCTACAAGATGTAATACCACAAATACAAGAAGGGGATTACAGGCAACTATAGACTTAAAGGACGCATACTTTCACATCCTTATCAACAAGAAGCACAAATGCCTACTAAGGTTTGTGATCAACCAAACTAACTACCAGTTCACAATACTGGCATTCAGACTAAAATCCGCACCAAGGGTGTTAACAAAATGCCTAGCAGTGTTAGCAGCACACCTAAGAAGGCAAGGGATAGACGTATATCCCTACCTCGACGACTGGCTTGTAAATGCAAGCTCTTACAGCCAATGCAAATGACACATCCAGCATGTCATACAAATGCTAATCCTACTGGGTTTGTCAATCCATTGGGGAAAGTCAGCAATAGAGCCGGAACAGGTGAAGATATTCTTCGGGGCATAGAACGATACCATACAAGGCAAGGTGTTTCCCAGCACAAAGAGAACTTTGTCAATACTGAAGGAAACCCGCCTTTACCGCAAGGGGCACGTTCTGACAGTGAGGATGGTGAGCAAGCTGATGGGATTGTTGGCGTCATGCATACACCTGGTCCCAAATATTCAACTCCACATGAGACCTTTCCAGGAATGTCTACAGAAACAATGGTCACAGCCAGCAGAGAGTTGTGAAAATCTAGGGGTGGTGGAACAAAGAAAACATATCACAGGGGGGACTATTCACACAGCCAACTCTGACAGTGACCATCAGAACAGACGCCTCCCAGCTGGGGTGGGGCGTAAACCTTAACAAACTCAAGGCGAGGGGGTTATGGTCGCAGCAAGATGCGGTCACACATTAACTAACTGGAACTAAAAACAGTTTTCCTAGCCTTTAAAAGCCTTTCAGAAAGAGCTGTATGGAAACAGGGTGTTGATCCAAACAGACAACACAACCACCATGTTCTACATCAGGGGTACTCCTAGTACGGCCTGCGGGCCGCTGGCGGCCCGCCTTGCCTTAATTGGCGGCCCGCGGACCCTGTGCATGTCCTTCATGGATAAAGTTGAACGTTAAACAGAGAAGATGGCCGCAGGCGCATACGTTGTGAATACATATTGAATACGTATTCACGTTTGCTCCTGCGGCCATCTTCTTTGCTTTTGTTTGCCTTTGATTGGACTGCGCCCCTGTGACGACACCCCCGGCACCAAGCACAGGCCCTTTAAAAGTCAGCTGTAACTAGCGCTGTTACAGCTGACTTTTAAAGGACCTGTTAATGAGCTTCCTGTGTCCGTGGTGACGTCGACGGCCCTCTCTGCAGCAGCCACATAGAATCTTCATCGCATTGGAGCAGCCAGGGAGAATCTTCACCTTCGTCGCGTTCCTTGCAGCAGCCCGGGAGAATCTTCACTGAAGTCCCCGCTGCCCCCAGCCACGGAGATCTTCACTACCGCCGTAAAGTTCACTTACCTTGATAGGTAAGTGAACTAAGGTCATATTGTGTGAGGGGTGGGGCTCGGGTGAGGGGCACCTCAAGATGCGAGGCTCGTGCATGAAGGAGTGAGTTGTCGAGGGTGGGGGAGAGCACTGCTCAGCTTTATTTAGTTATTTATCTATGCATTGTTCTCTCGCGCCGACTTTACCCGAAGGTGTCAGAGGCCTCACAATACGAACAGAGCTGATGCATGAGAACAATTACTTGTGAACAAACTACAAAAGCAAACGTTACATTACATGAGACAAAAGTGACAATCGTGAGCAAACAAAATACAAGAGGTAGGAAACGGTGCAATACAGGAGGAAAAAGTGACCTGTGTGAATGCTACAAAAGCGTACAAAGTACACGTCACGGTATAATACAGCAATAAATGGAGGACTTTCAAACACAAGAACAAAGAGCAAACGTTACTTAGGCAATGGTGGCACTTGTGCAAGTATGGAAAGCAAACAAAATGTGAGAGGTAGCAAACAGTGTGTTTCAAGAGAAAAGTGGCGTGTGCATGTTGGAGGGGCTCTGGGGGGAGACGTGTGTTTTGGAAGCATCCTTTGTCCTGTGGCCTGCAGGTTAGCTACTGGGGGTGGGTGTGGGCTACACCTGAGCTTGGGGGACTGAAAGCAAACGTGCTTAATTTGTGCCGGCACAGCAATGAAGCACGCTGAACAGGGGTCCGAGAAGCAAATAGAAAGTGAGTGGGAGACAAGGGGGGGGGAGAAAAAGATAAGGGGAGAGGCGATGGATAGGGAGGGGAGGTGAGGGAACGGAATGGAAGTGAAGATGGGGCAGTGGAAGTGAAGATGGGGCAGTGGAAGTGAAGATGGGGCAGTGGAAGTGAAGATGGGGCAGTGAAATGAAGATGGGGCAGTGAAATGAAGATGGGGCAGGGACGTGAAGATGAGGCAGGGAAATGAAGATGGGGAAGGGAACCCTGAACTGCAATCCACCTTGGGTGCCCTGATACCTCCAACTCCCGCCGAATCACCTGAACACGTTTCTATGAAGGTGGATTCACCAAAGTGGCAGGGTAGAATGGGTGACATAACTGACATTGACCTCACTTAAATGACATGGATTGAAAAGGGGTGAACACCTGTTTTGCAGTATGTATTGATTTGATCTTGGGGAAGGACTGGCTTTTGCAGCAGGGACTTAGGTTGAACGTGTTTGACAATTGCAAGGTTCTGTACTGAAAAACACTGTCATTCAGACCGCCTTACGTCCTTTCCGCATTCCCACAGCCCATGATGTCCCAGACATACTGCCATGATGTGCTCCTCTCCCACCTGCCCTACCCAAAATTATTTTAATTAAAATGCCCTGTGTAAAATAAAAATGTTTCCTTTTTTTTAAGATTTGCATTTCAAATAATACTAGCCAAAAATGAAAACTTGTTTCAGGGTTTCTGATGGGAAGTTTTTCTTTTGTCAAATTGTGTTTAATTAAAAAAATAGAGATGCAGTAGCATTTGCTTCATTCTAGGGGAGGAATAATACGGAGTGGATCACAATAAGGAACTGTAAAAGGGGATTGTTTTATTGTCAAGTTAAGTGCTAAACCAGATCAAAACAGGAACTCACATATGAGAAATGGGAGTGGAGTCACAGACATTACTTGCAGTAATACTAGTGAGCTACTGCTGTTACAATATTGAAAACAGTTACTAGCCATGATTATAAAATGTAAACACATTGAGAATTTAGGTGAGTGCACCTGTGCACTTTCAGTGACTGGGCCAAAGACGGTATCAAGCTCTCAATTCATTGTAATCTTGCCAAGGCTAGACCTTTTGGCTTTGCTAATGCTTGCTTCCTTGTTTGTACTTTCAGCTAGCTGGAGATATTTAAGAAGCTGCATTGTTGAATTGTATAATGTAATAAGCTGTAACTGGGCAATGAAATGCCAAACAATTACTAACAATTGGGATGTTTTGCTCTTTCTGGCCACACCTGACTCTGCCCACTGGCCCAATCTTCTCGTTATTCCTGCCCTCTGATTCTCCGCCTGCTCTACTAACCCCCACCTGAAACCTGTCCCCTCCCCTCGCCCATCCCCTCTCTACAGACCTGACCATTGTATCTGAGCCTTTCAGATTCCTTTAGTTTGGCAGGTGCTTCACACCGAATAGCGCTGTCCAGATTAGCTCCTTCCATATGTTTTCTACTCTGTATCCTTGTACTGTGTGCATGCCAGGCCTGTGTTTTACCTCATTCTCACAGGTTCAAATCCTGGCGGGTCGTGTCTTTCATCCATCTGAGGTAGATAAAATGAGTTGGGTAGCAATAAACATCTGTTATTCAGCGCCAAGCTACCTATGGGTGGACTTGTGCTTGTATATACATGTGTGTATGCCATTTATTTGAAGCATCTTTTTTGGGGCAAGCACCAGAAGAATTCTGGAAAATTGTGCCCCCCCTGACAAATTTCCTCTTCTTTTAATAGTGGCCCAGAAGGTACTTTGTATGTTTGGGTCAACATATGCTTGCGAATGTTTATTTTCCACAATGGGACTGTTGAAGAGCAAACTTAGAAAAAAGCTTACAGACATACATCTGGAGCAGCTCTTAAGGCTTGCCGTTTCCAACTTGGTACCAGATTACAGAAAACTAATTGGTGACATGAAATGTAAAATAAGTTCGTAGTGTTTGTCTTTAACATATCTATTTTTGGGACTCTGAAGCCTGTGCTGCACTGGGCTTGTGCTGAATATCCGGTTGCTGCAAATTGCCATTCAATCCCACTTAAGATTGCTCTGTCTGCTAATAAAAAATACTATAAACACGTGCTGCATGTAGTTAAATCTGCTTTGGGAATACAGCACTGCCTAGTAATGTTTTGAAACGGCAGTGGTCTTTTTTTACCCTCTAGCCCCGCCCCCAAATGACCCCGCCCCCACCGATGCGGCCCTCGGCCACAAACCACACTGTATATTCGGCCCCCGAGAGAAAGTTTGTGAGTACCCATGTTCTACATCAACAAACAAGGAGGAACACTATCAGGGCTAGCACTATGAGGGCTAGCACAGGACATATACACATGGGCCTTTCCACTAAGAGTAGACCACTTGCGATACATCTCCCTGGGAAGGACAATGTGGAAGCAGACCGAATCAGCAGGCAGACGTCAGCATCCCACGAATGGGAGATCAACCAACAGGAAATAGAAAAACTATTCCGGAACAGACCTACTTGCAACACACCAAAATGCAAAATGCCAACACTTCGCATCCAGGCATCCAGACCATCGGTCCCAAGAGAATGCGCTATGGATAAATTGGTCAAAGACATTTGCATATGCTTTTCCCCTGATACCACTGATACACAGGGTACTCAACAAGTGCAGGATCAGCAATGTATCGCTAATACCAATAGCACCTCAGTGGGCCAGACAGTCCTGGTTTTCACAAATAGTGGAAATGGCGCAAATACCAGCGCACAGATTCCCAAGAAGAAGGGACCTGTTAACAATGCAGAACGGAAGGGTGCTACACCCAAAGCCAGAGAGCCTCAGCCTAGCAGCATAGCTCCTGAAGACCTAGAATTTGCACACCTCAAACTACCAGCAAGCACAATGGAAGTACTCGGGCAAGGAGACCTACCACAAGAAAGTGCTACGTAGCAAAGTGGAAAAGATTCTCTGAATGGTGTATTAGGGAGAAACTACAATGAATAATCACAAAGGAATCCATAGTACTAAAATACTTTACGCACGTACTACAAAGTAAACTAATCCACACATCCCTAAGGGTGCACTTAGCGGCGATAGTGGCTTACACAAGAGGAGAAACAGGGAAAAGTTTCTTCACCTCCCGAGTAGTAAAAAGATTTCTAGAAGGAGCAAAGAGAATCGCACCTCCAAACAGAATGCCAGAACCAGCATGGAACCTCAACGTAGTGCTAACTCAATTGAGGAAGGCACCATTCGAGCCTATTCACAAGGGTACACTACACATGCTCACGCTAAAGACGGCCTTCTTGGTAGTTATCACTTTCCTATGAAAAGTAAGTGAATTGCAAGTGCTAACACTTCAAGAGCCCTACCTTCAAATACACAATGACAGGGTTGTAATGAGAACAAACCCACACTTCATGCCAAAGGTGGTGTCACGGTTCCACATCAATCGAACAATTCAAATACCTAGTTTTTTCCCAAAATCGGCCACAAGCACAGAAAGGGCACTACACACATTGGACGCCAGGAGGGCTGTAATACACTATATAGAAAGGACAAAGGAGTGCAGAAAGACCAGGCAGTTCTTGGTTTCTTTTGCCATCTGTTTTTTTTGGACGGCCAGTTACCAAAAATACCATTGCACGGTGGATTGCACAAACCATACAACTCTGCCAGAAACATGCAGGTCAACTGTCGCAACGAGCGGCTCATGCTCACTCAACAAGGAAGAAAAGAGCAACAATTGTGTTTCTAGCTAACACACCTATTCAAGACATTTGCCAAGCCAAGCTGCAACAAGGTCTACAGTTCACACGTTCACTAAGCACTACTTCAACAAGGACAAGGAAGCGCAATGGGACAGAATGTCTTACAACACATTCAGTAACCAGAGCTCATCTTCCACCCAGCCACCACAATAAGGACAAACCGCTACAAAGTCTGTGCACAGCATAGTGAATCCAGAAAGATTCATGCTGCAAAACGTATAGTTTCTTACCTGTCGGTGTAATTTTGCAGCTTGAAGACTTTCTGGATTCACTAGCGATCCCATCCTTCTCCACCAGAAAAATGAGACAGGAGGAAAGGGATTAAAACTGGAGAAATACCTTAAAAGATAAAAGGAAGAAGAAAATATCACAAAAAAGAATCCGAAGATGGCGACCAAGGCGGGAGCTTCCGAAGTAAGCGCATCGACGTCACGAAGGACATCAAATGGTGGTATGTCGACGTCCACCTGGGCCACGAAAAAAAAAATGAGAAAAGAGACTTCAATTCCGGACCCAACCACTAGATAGTGGAATAATGCATCATAGTGAATCCAGAAAGTCTTCAGGCTGCAAAACCACACCGATGGGTAAGAAACTATACGTTACTTACCTTCAGTAACGCTTTTTTGGGTGGATACAGTATCTAACTGTGGATTCCTCATTGAAGTACCCGCTTCCCTGTTCCCTGCCTACTTCTGCCGAAAAGTTACTTGGCATGAAATTCATGTATTTAATTATTTGAAATGTGGTGCCTATCACTAGGAAACGTCTATATTTTAGGATTTCCAGCTTCTTTAAGTTGTATACAGTGTATACTTTAGGAGATGTTTCATACTGTGTGTACTTGTGAAAGTGGGTGGAGCTGATGTCAGCACGACGAGGAGGTCTTATGGCTCCGATGACGTTGTGTGGGCCTCGAGCACAGCCATCCCATTGTGACGTCCTCACCAATATAGAAACACAAAATAGTAATGAAAACTCATCCATAGTTCCTTCCAAACTTTTCCATATAAACCTGACTATCACTCTACTATCCTGTATCTAATACCCATTAAGGGCAGACGGGAGTGCTTTGCACAAGCTAGATGTCGGAAAACAGTTATGTATTACATACAGGCTACCAAAGACATAAGGAAAACAAAACACGTTTTCAAAGGGCATTCTACACAAGCACGAAGTACATGGTTTTGCAGCTTGAAACTCTTATAGGTTCACAAGACCTTCCCACCTCGACGTTCAAGGAGGTTTGTGGAAGACTTGAAATGAAAAAAGAATCTAACTTGGTTGACACCCCCCTCAGGCATTGTGGGATTACGGTTACTGTCAGCAAGGAATTCGCCTATGTTCTCTAACTAGCCACGAAAAGCTTACATATGCGGACCCAGCCACTAGATGACGGATGTTTGCTGAGCACGTGAATCTTTAGATGAGTTTCCTCAATTGTCTTTTTCTTGTTTTAAAGTATCACGGTTTCCAATGGAGAGGGTGACTGTAAAAGCATTCCCCGTATTATGCTGTTGACAGAATATGCTTATATAGATTACAAGCTATACATACTCCGTCCTAGTAGTAGGGCCTGGAGGTTAAGAAGTTGTTTATCTTTGAATAAGTGCTTTCATTTTTGAGGTGATTCATGATTCCCCAATTACTCCCGGCAGTCCCCATCCCCTCTCCCTGGCACACGCACACCTTTAAACTCACAACTCCCCAAGTTACAGACTCTATCTCAAATTCTATTTTTTTCTGCAATCGGCTGTGGATATGTTTCAAGTGCCCCATTAATGGAAAAGCCTCTAGCGAATTTCAGAAGGCTGATGCTCTTCTGCTAGAACAGACTAGGGATTGCACTGAATAGCCTGGGGCCAGGGAGTTTGAGTGGCTCCTGATGGGAGGTGTGTGTGTGTGTGTGTGTGTGTGGGGGGGGGGGGGGGGGGGGGGAGGGGGGGGGGTTGAGAGCTATAGAAAACATCCCTTTAAATTTGGGCCTATATGCATTAGCACGCTTCCATGGTCAGACCAATGTAAAGTCTGTAACCCTTGCCTACTGAAGGACCACAGCGAAAGCATGTTTGTGTGCAGTGCCTTTTTTGCTGCAAGACTATTCAACATTGAAGAGTTACAAGTTGGGCGCACTATACATCATGCAGCTACAAAAAAATGACCATGTTCACAAAAAACATGGCAGCACAAGGCATGAATGGATTTGAATACACTGATATTTTGGAGAACTTCATAATGCCCAGAAGTCCTACACAATGGGAGCCCAATCAATAATTTGCTCTTAAGACTCCTACGCTCTCTGCAAAGCGTCCCAATAACACTAAGCTCATATCTCTGATTTTAGAACTTAGCACCAAAGACGGATTGCAACACCCTCACTTTGAAAGGACACTGTCTGCATGCAATGAGAGAACCCATCCCTCTGGGGATGGAATGAAGATTCAAAAGGAGTCTTGATTCTAACCCAAAGAAGCTCTTCAAAGACCTTCATTCCTTGATGAATAAGCCCCCTCGAAAGAGAGTGCAATTTCCTCCATCAGTAAAGGTCTTAAAGCCACAATCGCCCTTGCCAATCCTTTGCACTGAAATCTGCCTTGATTGCCAGATGTCTGCACCTCACTGCCACGCCATGAAAAAAGCACACTTAACATTTGAGGACGCCATTTTAAAAGAAATTGCTGGGTAGGGGGATGACCTAGCCTTAAAAAGCAGAAGGAGGACCTGAAACATCAACGCTTGAAACGCTATGAAAGTCTGATTGTCTCTATTCAGGATGCGACGATGGTGGGTCTCAACTGTTGCTGGGCAAGGAATGGTACATATAGGTCTTCCAAATCACAAGCAAAGACTGAATTAAATAAGAACATAAGGGAGGCTTATTAAGTAGGTGGAGCTAATAGAGAGTCCTAACTAAACAACGTAGGAAGAACTATAGGAAAGAAATAAGACAAATAATTTGGAAGGAAAAATACAGCCCCTGGACGAAGGCAGTTTCCCTTTGAACATGAAAAATAAAGGGTTTTTGGAATAGTCATAAGTGTCCGTGGTTTGTCTAAAAAATAGAAGCAGTGCTAGTTTCTGAAGAATCATAGGTCAGGTATATATCTGAGCTTTATAAGTTGAAAGAAGAAAACATATGAGGTATGAGGAGAATGGAATATTGTTCTCTGAAGAATGGGTAGGTGAAGAGTATTCTGCTCCCTTCAATAAGTGGTTTTGAGGTTGTGTTAAAAAGTTTAAGAAGCCCAAGGCATTGATGGCCTTTCATCAGACATAATCAAACATAATCCTAGATTGTGGGCCCACGTTCTGACCCAAGTAATTGAAGAGCTAAGAGGCCATGATTTCCCAGAAACCTGGAAAGGCAGCAGTAGTTTCCCTTAATATAAAAGTGGGAGACATGATTTGCCCTCAAAGTATCGTTGGTCATTCCCAGTAAAATCAATGCAAAATATCTGCCAGGCTTAGTGGAAGACTTGGGTAATTAGTGCTAGAGTTCTATCAAAAGTCCAAATGGGTTTTCATGATGGGTATTCAACAACTGATGGCGGTTTCATTTTAAATCTAACGGCTGAAGAATATGCCTTCAAAAGGAAACAGTCTGTTTATATCATATATAGATTTGTCAGCGGCCTTTAACACAAGAACTCGAGCATTACTCTGGAAAACAGATGCTCAACTTGAATATTCTGCTTGTTTTTTTTTTATAGCTGATAATTCAACTACACGAGGGTTCCTGGATAAGGGTTAGACAAGGGGACAATGGAGCCTTGCCCAGAACTAGGAGCAGGGGGCATTTTATTACTGTTTTCTGCTAACCTTTTGCTATTGGACCTTACACCAGTTGGCCTTCAGAGGCAACGGTTTGCTTTTTTCAGAAAAACGATCTGCACATAAATAAGTCTAAAACTAAAGTGATGGTCTTCTTGAAGAGTGTAGAATATCAGGCACAAGTGGTGGCTAAGTTGAGGACAAATTGAAATGGTAAACAAATATAGATATTTAGGCCTTTGTTTAAGATATAGTCTGGCTTTTTAAATCTCATTCAGATTACCAGGAGGCTAGATCCAAGGTATCGCAGTTGCTTTACATAGGTTGGGGGCACAAGTCTGTTGAAGTTTTAAGAGTGACCTATAATTCAAAAATTGTAAATGTACTACCGTAAGGTTGTGTCAGCAAAGAACATAACTTGGCTGCAAATATAGAAATTAATATCTGGAAAAGATGGCTTTGTTTACCTAGAGGCTCTGCGAACAATACCTTGATGTCAGAGCTGGGCCTTACTAATGTAACACTCAAATATAAGCAAAAGATCTCTATTGAAGTTGGCAGATGGATCCCTGAGGCAAATAGTTAAATCTCATCATCTGGTGAATAATTCTGGCCAATGGGTTGACTACCTCTAAGCTATCTGCAAAGTAGGTCTGTATCTCAGCAGAAACGAACAGTAAAACGATTGACAAAAAAAGTTCCAATAAGTGTGACCTAGAAGATGTGGGAAAGAGAGAGAACCTGCTACACTTAATGGAGAGTTAACTAATGTGGGGCATATCTAACCATATTTTCATAAAAAGTGTTAACATCAGGAAGTAGGGACTGAAGGTTTAGCTCGGGCAGGTCCCAACCTTCATAAAGTGGAAGTTGGTCAAACAGGTCGGGCAGATGTTTGTATTTGCCCTTTCTGTGATTATGCTTCACTAGCTCTACCTCATATAATTGTATTTTGCATGTTTTGATAAAATTAGTAGTTTGTTACCCCCTGTTTTTAGATTTTTACAGGACCGCCATATTGGCGATTTAATGACCGCAATTTTAAAATGTACTAACATGACTTTGTCTCATGCTGTAGCAAGAATCTTGTCTGTGGTTTCTGAATGGTTAGTAGATTTGAGTTGCTCACAGCTATGGATGTATGCTGGAGGGACAATAAATTTATTAATAAAATAAGGTTTTTAAGTATTTTGTTTTAGTATCAATTTTATCCTATCAAATGTGATTGTGAATTATGAAGGTGCCCCACGATTTATACCTCATATAATTGTATTTTGCAATTTAAATAAAATAAGATAAGGTATGTTACTCCCTGTTATCTGAATTTTACAGGTCTGCATGTTAGTGATTAACACAAGCAAGTTTGTAAATTGCAATAATATGAAATTGTCATAGCGTAAGAAGATTTCTGTTTGTGGTTTCAGAACAGCTAGTCGTTATGAGGTTTCTTATAGTTATAAAAGTGCTGAGGACCAATCTAATTATCCATGACTTGGGGTTTTAAGTAATATTGTGATATGGTATCGAATATGAATTGTTTCTATTGACTTATTGGCATAATATCAAGCTATTAAATGTAAATTTAAACTTTTCAAAGCCATGTTCCCATGTCATGGTCCAGTGACGTAAGAGCTAGAAGATCTATGAAGATATAGAGTGGACGTACAGGCTTACATATCATTGAAGCCATACCACATAAATGCCTCTCCACCAGACAAGACGTCTGCATATCACGCGATAGATGCCCCCACACTAGCTGGTCATTCCAACAGCCATTAAAAGGGCCTTCATAAAGGGCCCAACAGATACCTCACTCCTTGATACAGCAAGAAAATAATCGCTTCTGGAATGCGGCTGGCACTTAGACCTGCATACACATGCCAACTTACACTGCTAGCTCAGTATGATAAACGCCACTGGGGAAACATTGAAGAGCTAGTGAAACATCTGCCAGATTACCATAGGACACACCTTTCGCAGTAATGCAAGATTTTCGTGGTCAGGAATTGGATGTGAAGCTTATAAATCCTCTAGGCAGATAAATATCAATGTCCTGCGCCAACATTCTTGCTCCACATTTCAGGACTTTATCCACAAATATATCAATATCTGATACCTTCAAGCTGGTACGAAAGAAAGTTTAAAAAAATATATACGGTGAGGTTCATGGTTGCCCACTACCAACAGTCTGCCTATCAGCAGCAGCAAGTACAGCATGCACCATAAGGCAGCATAGACCGTTCATAGTAGTCTTCTCAACTAAGTCAGCCCTTTCAGGATAAAGTTCAGTGGCGGTAAAAAAAAGGCAGGTTCTCTCGAGGAACCTTCTGTGTTAATGGCTGTGCTAAATCTAGAGGGAGCCAAGGAAGTCCCCCCTTCCATGAAACTGACCTTCGTTAAATTCTTTGTGTCCATGTAGCATCGACTAGAAGTCTAGGTTTCACCACCTACAGTTGTAGAGCTTAACCGTACACAAATGATTTTTTTCCACTGTTTCCACAAATTACTGTGTGGAATTTCACATCAGCCCTCCTAATCACCCACACACTTAATCTCAAAATTGGAGATTTTGCTTTTTGGAGTAAGCAATGGCATTACTCCTCAAACATGCAATATTACCTACTGGGACATTAGGTGTAATGTCTGTACTTCATCTTTCCAAAGTTGCTCAAAAGTTTGTATCTCATCTTTGACCTTAAGGCATGTAGCCAGTACATCCGATTGAATCAAAAAGACCATTTTGCAAGATGTAGTTCCTTTACAGATAGGGCGCTATATGGCAAGACTTGATCTTAAGGATGCTTGCTTCCACATTCAACCACATCCAACCAAATGGCAGTAACTAATATTTCTCTAAGTAGAACCCTTACCAATTTAATGTCCTATCTTTAGTGAGTCACTACAGCCCCTGTATTTATCTCTAGTGGAGGTGCGTTTGTGTATTAGCCAAATTAGTTTGTGCCTGTATCTAAAATATTGATTGTTAAAGTGAATGAATGTGTCTCAATGTCTTCTTCACACACATCAGACATTTTCCCTTCATTGTTTGTTTTGCTATCAGTATAAAAATATAACACTTACGTCCTGAGCGGAGCCAAAGTTTAAGGGTTACCTAAGGCAGTGATACTTAAGGCCTGTTCCAGCCAGGAACAAGTGATGGTTTTTTAGGTCGAACCTAGAGCAGCGCATGTGCGCTACTCTAGGAGATGGCCTCTTGGAATCTCTCCAGCTTTTCTGAAAACGTGTGCATGTGTTTTTCGATTTTCCACACATTGTATTGGCCTTTGCGTGTGGCTTTCAAAAATAAAAGCACGCAATTGGCCAAAGGCAGGTGCATGTCCCACCTTTTCCAGTAAATGTTTAGTCCCATGGCATCCAGTTTGCGGCAGTGAGCATGGGCGCACAGGGTGCCATCTGTTTTGGATTATGTTACGGTTGCTTTCACTTTAGCGGCCACGCTTGTCTCAAATGCTTTTTTTTCCACCTTGCTGCAGTGTGTTTGGTGCTTTTAAAGTGTGCGCTACCCTGATCCGCATGCAGTTGAAATTACTTTGGAGGTTCTTACTTGGTAATTATCGGTCACTTTTCCCTCCAGTGTTTTTCGCAGACTGCAGTCTTGAATGATATGACACACTCTCCTCCTTCATGCAATCTGTAGTGCTCACCAGTCACTTGTTCTCAGTTTTCTTTGTTCAGTCTGCAGTAATAAGCGGTCAGTCTCACTCTCTTCCTTTTGTGGTCAATCTTACTCCGTCCTTAATCACTCCGCAGTAATAACCATCCAGTGTTCCCTGTTCTTCATCTTGTCTGCGGCCATGATGGGTCAGTCGAGCTCTCCACTGTCCATGCTCTGTAATGATGCTGTAGCTTCTCCTATCCTTGCCTATATTACCACTCAGCTTATGTTACTCCTTTCCCTTCTGCATAAAATCACGAGTCCGCATCCTCTGAAATTTGCTCTCCCTGTCGCTCATATTTTCTATTTCTTAATAAATCCAACGGTTCCCTGTTGGATCTTGAAATCACAGTGAAAGTTGTGGGTGGATACAGGGGGTCTTGGCAAATCAGGACAGGACATTGCTTCGGAAAAAATCGACTGGGCTGAGGCAGAGCAAGTCAGGGTTCGGGGTTTTGAGATACTTATTATTTTTAGATCTTGATATTCTTATTTTTTAAGGTGTTTAATATGGTGCTTTGATTTTATAACGGCCAGCACTTTTTTTGATCTGGTGGATTCCAGGATTCACCACAGCATTTAAATAACACTGGCACTTATACAGCAAACTGGACCTACAAATATTGGCATTCTTTTTATGAGCATAACTTAAGGGCATAATATTTTCCGGTACAAAAGTGGAGGCGAAGTGATTAGTCCAGGATCACAGGATTTTGGTCCAATGTCAAATCTCATACTTTGTTCTCTAGCTCTGAAGTCTGCACATTTCAGTGCTATGTTATAGCTTTTCCCTAATAGCATTTGCCTCTCCTAATCTGTTACTTTTTCTACAGTAGTACCTAATTTGAGCTGGTGCTTACTGGAACTCACCACATCACTTAATTATAAACGTTGGCACTTATAGCATAAACTGGACCCAGCATTTTTGGAGTGCTTTTTATAAGCATTACTTAAGGACATATTACTTTATGGAACAAACACTGTTATTTTTAGAAATACCACGTAAGGGCATACAAATTTTTGGTACAAACATGGAAATTGTGATTGACCCAGGATCACAGGATGTTGATCCGACGCCAACACTCGAACTTTGTTCCCCAGCTCTAAAGTCCTGCATCTTTGCCTGTTACACGATAGCTCTCCCCAATGACACTTGCTTCTCCTAATCTGTTCCTTTTTTAAAATTGTAGTGCTAATTTGAGCCGGTATTTTCCTGCACTCCCCACCGCATTTGTCAACACCAGCGCTAACAGTGCAAACTGGACCCAAAGGTTTTGGAGTGCTTTTTATAACCATATAAAGATATATTATAACGTATTATAACATGCACAAATTCCTTCTCAGGAATGGCGCCTAGGATCTGGAACTCTCTCCCGCCGGAAATCAGGCTTATCTCTTCCACCACACTCTTTAAAAATGAAGTAAAAGCTATCCTCATGGCTAAATACACCTGAACTACTATCTCGAACACTGTTAGTACTCTGCACCGATCTATACTACTTGTCTGACCCTTGTGATTATTTGTATTAACTGTCTTATTATTCACATGTTTGGCTTTGTAGCCACCTATTCTGTACTATTTGACCTATTGATTTATCTGTGTAACTATACTCCCTCAGGTACTTCTCTTTGTAAAGCGCTCTGATATCTGCAAGGATCTTGTCCGCGCTATATAAAACTTTCAAAATAAAATAAATAAACTCATTTCTGATATATTTTTAGGTCTCGGCCTAGCGTACACTGCGCAGCAGTGTCGGGCAGCCAAGAAATTTTGATCTCCAGTACTGGGGCTTTAACCCGCCTCTCTCTTCCATTTGCTAGCTCCATAAATGGAGGCTAGCCATTGGAAGAGAGATGTGGCAATCATTCTGGGAGCAGATTCGTGGGCGTTTCGGTGTTTTTTTAAGCCCCGCCCCCTTTGTTTAGTCATTCAGAGGTGGGCCATTGTGGGTGTTTCCTTTTTGTTTTTTTTTTACTACGATGTTTTTTCGTCAGTCTGTGCCAGCTCGGTCCCCTCTGAAGCCTCTCCTTTACATGTCATGTTTTTGTGACTTGGCTCTTTGACTGTTGATCCCTGCCAGGCCCCTGGATCCGTCTTCCAGGCTCGCTGTGGAGGCATTACTGTGTTTTGAACATATTCTCTTGCCTGTCTGCGCCTGCCTGTCTTCCAGGCTCGCCATGCAGGTATTACTGTGTTTTCTACATGGCCTCCCACTTACATATTATATATCTAGTCTATTATTATTATTTTAGAAAACTCAAGCGTCCATCTTAATAGGAAAAACTTGAAATGTGTATACACGTTCAGCAATTTGACAAACACAGCGCTATCATGTAGTCCTTCTTTAATGCCCATGCCGGGGCCTTTTGCCTACACATAGAGCCGTTCACTGTAGACCAATCGATGCTCCTGTTCATTCGTCCACCGTCGGCGTCCAATGGTTACGCGTCTTGCTGAGCAGCCGTCCCCATTAGCCGCACCCTGCAGTCTGGGCGGGGCTGTGTAAGATCAGAGGGGCGAGGTATGCGCGGGATCAGTGAGAGGCATTTGAAGGTCTTCGTTTGCCCCTGTCTGTGAAGTGGAGGTCTGCGTCCGTCCCGGAAGCACATTTTTGTGTGTTCTTTTTGCATTGTGAGGTGGAAACCACTTTTCTCTGTATATGTGGCTCTGTGTGTGTGTGTGTGTGGCTGTGTGGCACTCTTTGTGTGTGTGTGTGTGTGTGTGTGTGGCACTCTGTGTAACACGCACAAGTAAAACGCATTTCTGATATAGCTTTTATTTATAGACTGCAATGCTGTTATTGTGCGTGCCGTTTAATATGCTTTTTTCATTTTATAACCTACGGTGCTTAATTTGAGATGGTGTTTTCCGGGACTCACCAAGGCACTTAATTATTAATACTGACGCTTATAGAGCAAACCTAACCTACGATACTTCAGTTGTATATAATATTTTTTTAGTTTTTTATATATATATATATATATGTGTATATATATATATATATATATATGTGCCAGAAATGGTTATAACACCCATCTTATTATAACATAACTTTTAAACATGCCGCACAACATTCACAATATTATACAACACATATTAAAAACGTTACCAAAGCCCATAGCTCTGTCAAAACACTTATAACGCCCCAAAGGCGAGACCTATTGGCTATGCCAATGCTTGTCACAGAATGTTTCCAGAATTGGTGTTCTCTGGCACCCAGATCAATAACTCAGGAATTGTTGTATTGCTTCTGTTGCTAGCAGGAATGTCTTTCCAGGCAGTAGTTTTGATTGAGTTCGGGCTGAGAGTAACTCGTTTTGGCAGACTGTAGTCTACAGTGATGCAACAATCATAACTTGTTTCTGGGCAGATTGTGTTTTGACCTATAGCAACAGGTGACCATCAACACAGGCTCATCCCATAGGGGCCCTTGGGAAGTGTCTCTCCCTTTAAGGCCTGTGGTCGCAGAGCAAAAGCCCACTACACGTCTTCTTTTTGGATTTTATGGCACTTTTTAAGTAATTCCTGTGTGTACCAAACTAAACTTCACATCAAATGTATTACATATAAAAACGGGCACATGTTCGCCATTGTTAATCCGCATGGCTCCAGCGTTCTTGTATTAGTCACTCATACCACTAGTAGAGCATGTGCTGGCAGTGGACAACTACTTGGCTGATCTCCTGAGCAAGAGCAATCTGCCGACTTGTGATTGGAAAATTGCCTGCCAAGTTCTTATCTGACTCTTTCATTGTTTGGGAACTCATACAATAGATCTGTTTGCCAGTGAACCACATGCAAAATGTGGCTTATAGCTATTCACACCCAGGAATGCTCATGGATAAATTGGTCAGGGACATTTGCTTACTTTTCCATTTATCCCTTAGGTAATGTGCAAAATGTGCATTACACCAGTGAAGTTTTTCTGATCACACCCAGAGGGCCCCCCCCCCCCAATCTTTGTACTGCCCCATCTTTCATAGAGCCACACAAGAATCTGTCTTGCATCCATACTTGTTCAGTCAACAGCCGATGTCAGCTGTTACACCTGAATGCAAATTTGGCCCCTCGGTCTTGAAATGTATGTCCCTGCATGTACTTTAAGAATGTATGGAAATTATTTAAGAAGCTACAAATTCTATGCTAGCATGCTATGAAGGTAACTGGAAATATTTTGTGAAAGTGTTGTTCAAAATATCAACCATCTAGCTCCTAACAGTCCAACAGTCTGTTACCTGATGCATATATAAAAAAGCAGACTGAACCTCTCTACATGTACGTCTAACAGCAGTTCCTGCATACCACCAAAATTGACAATTTCGCCTGCTTTTAAAATCCTTTGGAAACTACTTAAAAGGGTGCTCCATCCCTGAGTACTCCCAAGTCCTTATTGAGCACATCTATAGTACTCCTCACTAGGTTACATGGGGCACCTTACGTATGGCTCCATTTCTCCCACCTCCGAAGAGTCTGTTTACTCCAAACTCTGAGGACTCATTCATAAAGGTCCCCCTCTATTTACCCAAAGTGGTCGCCCCTTTTTTACGTTTCGCCTGCACTGCGTTTGTGCTGTTCTTGAGAAATGTAATGTTTTTCATATAAACTTAAAAGGGACTTGCGTCTCGCCTCCTCTCTTTCCTGGCTTCTCGTTAGTTCTTGTGCGTGCCACTTACCTTTGCTCCATTTCTATTGGTAGCATATTTTCCTGCATTTTCCAATGCTTGTTCCTTGGCTGCTTCTCATCAGTTTCCCGTTGCCAAAATACTCAGCTTGGTGGAACTATAATTTCATAAAGGTCACCAGCTCTCGTCTCAGCAGCTCTGCCTGCTGCGCCTCATCCTCCCATATTCCTTGTTATCTGTCAGGGAGCTCTTTCCTTCTCCCGGACGATGATTGATAAAAACAGCTCTTTATTCATTACATAGACGAAACCGATAAATTACCAATGCTTGTCACTCTTTGAGAAGGGGATCTAAATATTAACCTACTGCACTACAAGTGGAGTTACATGCAAGAAATATTTTCTTTATTTCCACTTGATGTTTTTCTAAATGTAGAGCGTCTTTAGGTTTTTTTTTATTATCCAGTATTGGGGTATCTTTCATAGATTGACATTTTTTTATTTTATTTATTTAATGCATTTTTATAAAGCGCAGACTTTACCTGAAGGTGTCAGAGCACTGTACAATAGAATCAGTTACGTTGCATGAGAGAACTGCTGCAGGAATAGAACAAACAAAAATAGCATGCCGTCGAAGCAACGCAGGCAAAAGGCACACAATCAAGCACAGCATGAATATACTATACAAGCAAAAGTAAGAAT
The DNA here is from genome assembly GCF_964263255.1 of Lissotriton vulgaris. NCBI lineage: Eukaryota > Metazoa > Chordata > Amphibia > Caudata > Salamandridae > Lissotriton > Lissotriton vulgaris. Next base: position 956,406,340 of record NC_141687.1, on the reverse strand, counting down.
AAATATGACAAATTTTACAATGCCTAAAGAACTTCCTGGCGAACAATAGCGGGCCATAGAATCAAAGCAACGCAGGCAAAAGGAACACAATTTCAAACGCAGCAAGCACAGGATGTACAAACAAAAATATAAACATATGTAACAAATTTACAATGACTAAAGAACTTCCTGGCGGGGTCTGTTTAGGAGGGAATTAGTTCTGAAAGTGTCTTTGGAATAAAAGAGATTTGAGGTCCGCTTTGAAGATCTGGACGGAGGTGATGGCACGGAGCGAAGGAGAAAGCGAGTTCCAGATTCTCACCGCATTACCTGAGAACGATTGTGCCAACAATTTTTCTCTTTTGAAAGAGTGGGGTTCATGAATCAGTCCCCATCGCCGAGGCGGGAGTCCCACAGTAAATAAAATAGCAGTGGTAACTGTAAATAACAGTAGTAGGCCCTAAGGAAAAGGCCAGAGGCCCAAATCCTAGTTGTAGGAGAGTAGGGTCTGCAATCCTATGATCACCCAGATTTTTTGCTTTTGTTTCACTGGTTTACGACTTTCTCTGGCTGTGGGCCTGCCAATCAGACCCACAGCCTAGCTGTTCTCTCACTAAATTGACATGTGTACTTTAGGTGCATTCTCCAATTGGTACTGGGCCACCTTATCAGACCCTGTAACTCAGGGCATAGGTGTACCCAGGGCCTACCAGGGGCTGAAGCATGTATTATGCCACCCCTGGATGGCCATCTAAATCTGACACAACTGGCTGCACGACAGCTGGGGCAAGGTGGTGTACTCACCCTTTGCTTTAGATATAGTATACCTATATCTAACCCTAAAAATGGACACATAGATTCCTATCAGTCACTCCTATGGCAGGCCTTGACAATCCTGAAGGCAGAGTGCTTGGAATCGTGTGAGATGGTGCTCTGGCATGAGCTGAGCCCTTTTGCAGCTTGTGGAACCAAGTCCTAATAGCTGTTCCATGATAACGCATACCATATACTCTTAAGTGCATTATAATCCTTGCGGTTAAATGCTATCTCTGGTATTGCTTTATCAAAACATGTCGAGTAAGGTGTCATACGAATTGAAATACTAACCCCTCGCCAATTCTGGCGACGGGGTTAGCATTCCACCCTTCTAGAGGGACACGACATGTATGTAACTGTGAACCCCGGTTAAAGTTAACTAAAGCCTCAGCTCCACAAAATGGATGCTGCCACCACAGACACGAGTCTGACCTCCTGCTGCTGGGAGTCTTTCGAGCGAGGAGAGCTTGGACAAAGGGTTTCCTGTCAGGGGCGGTGCTAGCACCATCCCAGACAGGGTTTTGTGTATCCTGGGTAGGCAGGGCTTTAAAGGAAGGTGACTGCAGAGTGGCACCCCGGTGCTCACTACGCATCTGCCGGCTAGAACCAGTTCCAGGGGCACACCAGCCCCTGGCCTAGGGAAGTCCGGCATGGGAGAGGGGTGTAACCACCCCCCTTCTTGGTCCCACCCCTAGGGCAGGACCTAGTCGCGTACCCACCCCTTTCTTTAGGATAAAGGCAGGAGCGGGCACCCTTCCAAATTAGATCATCTTTGAATCAAGAAACTACTTTCCACGAAAGGAACTCTCGACTCTTCTCAAGATTCTCCCTTGTGACTAAGGAGTAGTCACCCTGCATCCGCAGGCACCATCTAAGAACTCTGCGGTTTGCTGCACGTCCTTCCTCAGGAATCCGACCGACCAGCACGACGAGACCCGGCTTCCCTGGCACCTCTGACCTCTACCTACCTCTACAGCTAAGCTGAGAACCGTAGGTGCGACGAGACCTCGAGGGACCGGCCATCATCAGAACTGCACGACTTCTATCCAGCACGACCGCCGAGGGATCCTCTGGTGAGTGCTTTGGGGTCCGAGAAGCCCCGACCCTGAGCAGCTCCAGCACCGAAGTCCAGCCCCCCAGCATCTCCACGATCTACGTGGGGCCCTTCTGCTTTTTGGCTGCTCACCGCGTTGTTTGGCTACTAGCCCGCTGGCTTGTGGCCTTCCTAACGACGCCCGACGACATCACCGCTGCTGGTCTGGTTGCTCCAGACTGGCCCTTGCTCCCTTCCAAAAGAGGAGCACCCCGGACCCTCCTGGTCCACTCCAGACGCCATTTTAGGTCCACCGCGTGGGCTTGAATTTGCCAAGACTTGTTGCCCCAATCCTGGGTCCAGCGACGTCGACAGCATCATCTATCGTGGGACAGCTAGCACCTCCATCCTGGTCGCCGACAACGCCTCCTGGTCCGTGAGACTGCAGAGCCCAGCGTCGCCCACTCACCTGGTCGAGGTGACTACCATCCGGTGCCCTCCTGGTGCCATCTGACTACTGGCTAGTGGTCACGAACTTGGTCCCCTCTGCTTTCAGGTGTCATCCATCTTCGATCCAGGCTTGGATCACTCGAACAATCTTCACTGGTCGCCTGCCAGCAACTTCTTTCTTAAGGCTCCTGGTTCGTCTACGAGGATTCCCGACGTCTTTTGAGACCTATGCAGCTGCAGCCCCTGGGCTAGGTAACTTCGGCATCTCGGTGCCCCAGCATAGCCTCACTATCCAAGGGTCAGGATTCACTGTCCTTTTCGATCTACCTTATCGGGTTCGCCCGAGAACACCAACTTTGCCTTTACTAGCTCTTATAGACTTTGTCCCGCATCCCGCGTGAGAGTGCACACTCTGCACCCGAGTCCCCTCGGGCGCCTACCAATACTCTGAAGGCTCAGTAACGTAGTCCTAGCGATTCCAAAGCCTATTAGTCCAGTACTTACCTGCTAGTAATCTCGCATTCCACTTCCATAGTATATGGTTTTCCGTGCCCCTCGGGCATTTGTGTAAATTGTGCAACTTAAAGTATTATCGTAAGAGTTTTGTTGTGTGCTTAGTACCCTGTCCTCATCAAGGGTACAGGGCTGTTGTGACTTAAATAAATACACTGTTTATTTTCATAACACTTGTGTGGTGTCCTTTCACTTGGTGTTCAAGGGGTATATGTGATGGTATAACAGCTGGCTTAACACGCCCTCTAGAGTTTAGCCCGAAGACTGCTCGTATCCACGCTACTAGGATAGCTGGTCCATAAGGTTGACTTACAACCAATCATCAATAAGGGTTGTTTGGACTGATACAAAGTGCTCACTAGAATAGTGAACATTGTATATCAGGCCAACTTCTCACACTAGTAGCCTATCTACATCATTATGTTAAAAAGAAAGTCTTTGTCCCAACCAATCAGCTAGCAGCACCTTCTAGAACCCTCTCTGCAGAGCCAGTTCTCCTCAGATTTTCACCGCACGTCGTGTGGAAGGGAGTCTCCCGGAGTGCTACTCAGTTTTTTTTCCTTCATGATGTCTGACAAGAAGGCCTTATTCAAACCTTGCAGGACATGTGACAAAAAGAGTCCATGTTGATGATAAACATAAGGACTGGATCTATTGCCTCTGCCCCAAGCATGAGGCTAAAGATTGTAAGATATGCCGAACCTTCCCTTCAAAAACTCTAAGGGATAGGGAGGCTAGAGTCCTGCTGTGGATCAAGTCTTCAACCGAAGAGGATGATAGAGCTTCTACCTCCAGCAAGAGAGCAAGATCTCAGGACAGTTCGTCAAGTGAGGGGAGGAAACATATTAAATCCTCACACTCCACTTCTGGTCCTTCTGCGGAAGCTTCAGCTCTCAAGGAGTCTAAGATTAACTAAGAAAAAGAACCCACTTCTGGACTATAGCAAATTCTTTTGAGAAATTGTATGCTCAACCATATTTACCTTTTCATTTAAAACCCTTGTTTAAATAGAAATGTATGCTCTTAAGGTTCGGCATTTATCCAACCAAAGATGGAACGAATATAAATGGTCATCAAACGTCTGTAGGCTGTGCGGGTTGTTTGAGGAAACGTTGCTGCACATTTTTACACTATGTTCAAAATTGTGTCTGGAAAGGAAGTTAATTTTAAAACCTATCTTTAAAGAATTAGGAGTTAGAACTTGCAGATCTGCATTAATATCCTGCTTAAGTGGCATCAATGTGTATAATACACAGCAATTTGTACAATTTATCTTTAAAGCTGAAAAGAAATTATGTAAGGCTGATTCCTAAAGTAATGGATAAATTTGCTGGGAGCGAAGTAACGATTTTATTGTTTTTAGGGAGTATGTGGGCAATTTTAAGGTACTTTTAAATTATTCTAAAACCTTGCGATATTTTAATGTTTGGTAACTTTTGTAGCTATGATCGACCCAATGATTTTAAAGATTTGAGTATGGTGCTATAATGTACAGATCAGTTTTAAAATGTATTAGTAACTAGGTTATTGTCAGCACGCGGCAATTTAGTTTTGTCAGTGGAAAATGTATTGTAATCTTAAGTCGCTGCTGAAAGCACAGGCCACCTTAGTATTGATGTTGGGATACTATTGTATCGCTGTTGCCTTTAGTTATAGTCATTTTAGAAATCTAATCATATTGGTTGCTTGTATTTAGCAATTTAATTTTAATTTTTATCATGTGAGCTCATTGCTCTTTAACTGGAAATTATAAGCTGCTATCACAAAGCTATTCTGTCTCTTCAGCTTTACCTTTGCCGACTATCTGTCACATCTTCAGCTCCATCGCCGACGGCGACAATTTCTACCACTTCTATTACATCTCCTATCCTGTCGACGAGGATTTCCATAGTCTCTAAGAAAACAGTTGTCGATGATCCGTCGATGAAAGCTTCATCGACTAAGCTGTCTAAGCACTCGTCAACTAAGTTACCGTTGACAAAGCTTCCGTCGTCGACTAAGAAATTCATTGTGCCGTCTACGAGTGTCCCGTCGACGAAGAAGTCAAGTCCGCCGACGAGTGCCCCGTCTACGTCGAGTCAGTCGACAATTGTCCCGTCGACGTTGACTCCGTCGACGATAGCTGCGTCAATGTCGAGTCCGTCGACGATGCATCCGGCGACATCTGCCTCGTCGACGATGATCCCGACGAATAAGATGAAAAGTTAATCAACGGTGAATGTATCTTCCTTACCCTCATCATCGACCATACCATCTACAGGAGTAGAACCGCTTTCTGCTAAGTCTTTGGTGCCGGTGCAAACTTTCTCAACGCCTATCTCTTCGAAAAGTTGCATCTTTCCAGAGACAAGACTGTTCGTATGTCTCACCACTTACTCCATCTTACCTCCTCGACACATGTCCAAGAGGAGGATGATGACTATGAGGACGATGACGATGAAGGATATTTTGGAATAGCTCGTCGTCCTTCGTAGCTGAACATTAAATGTTAAGAAGATGAGGAAGATGACTACACGGAACACTACCACCAGGAGGATATTTTTGTTCCTCACCACACAGGATACCAGAGGCGTTCTCGGTCTTCAGAGACCAGCCATCTGCCTCCTCATTCAGGACTTGCAGATCATGCTAGCTGACTACAGGCAGCGCTTACCACCACAGCAAGTCATTCCACCACCCCATCCTGTGGTAGTGCCAGATCCTATACCTCAACCGGCGGCCCCTGCACCAATGTCTCCAGGTGCAGAACCTCCTCAACTGCCTCAGCCTGTCCAGCTTGCTCGAACTCCGGACACTAGTTCGGATGAAGTTGAAGGTGAGCTGCCAGAGAATCCTCACTTGGATCCGTGGGATTCGTATGTTGTTCCCATGCCGACTCCACCAACTCCACAACCATCGGAGTCACCTCCAGAAGATATAGGTGGATTTCATAACCTCATGCAGCGAGCTGCTACTAGGTTTCAGCTTCCAGTGACTGTGGAACAAACTGATTGTTTCCTCTACGATTTCAAAGAGGAAGCTAGGAAAGTTACCAGAGCAATTCCGATAATAGATTACATCCGGACGCAGGGCATCAAGATTATGAAGCATCCTGCATCCGTGCCTGTAGTGCTGCCACGAATTGATAAAAAGTACAGTGCTCTGATTGACAGCCCATCCTGCCTCATTGGACACCCCAGGCGGGATTCGGTCATCTCACAGGCCGCACAACATAGGTCTAAAAATCTGGCCACACCTATCACTACACCACCGGACAAAGAGGGATGTTGTTTGACCTAATTGGTAAAAAGTTCTCAACCATGGCTGCCGCCTCCATCAGGGCAGCAAATTCGTTGGCGATCATAGGACGTTATGATCGCCAAATGTGGTCGGACATGGCTGGTCTGATTGACCTTATCCCAGAGGACAAGCGGCAGGAGGCTAGAAAGATCTTGTTGGAAGGAGATCACGCAGCCTCAGAAACCATCGACTGCGCTCTGGATATAGTCAATACCAATTTCAGGCAATTGGCTGGTGCTGCAGTTCTCAGGCGCCAAGGTTGGTTAAAGGCTACCACCTTCAGACCAGAAGTCCAAACCAAAATATTAGACATGGCCTACAATGGCGGATCTTTGTTTGGCAAACATATTGATGAAGCCCTCCAAGCAATCAAGACAGATCCTGAAACTGCAAGATCTTTGGGTTCCTTACAGTATAAACTGGAAACATTCAGAGGTGCTAGAGGGCGTGGATATTCCTCTAGAGGAGCTTACCATCAGCAAAGCAGACAATATCAGCCCCAATATCGGCAAAATTATCAGTCATCGTACCACCAATCTAATACGGCTGGTTTCTCTCGCCAAGGAGGCCAAGAACGCTCCAACAATCAAGGGCGAGACTCTCATTGAAACAAGTGAGTTCAGTCGGGCGCCAATCACATTTCCTTCCCTCCCTGTGGGTGCGAAAATTTCTTTCTACCTAGATCAGTGGCAAAAAATTACCTCCGACCGCTGTGTTAGACCTTGTCAAGCATGGGCACACCCTAGAATTTGTCACCAAGCCGCCAACAACTCCGCCCAAGGGACCCCCTCCCCCTCGTCTTCACTTATTGTTCAAGGAAACTTATTCAATGTTTCTCAAGAACGCTATAGAAAAGGTTCTTCAGAAACACAAAGGGTTCTACTCCTGTTTTTTCCTCAGCAAAAAGAAATCCGGGGAATGGCGACCAATTCTGGACCTTCACAACCTAAACAGGTTCCTCAAAAAACAGGGTTTTCGTATGATCACCCTGTCGGAGATTCTGAGCTGCCTGAACGAGGGAGATTTTATGGCTTCCCTAGACATAGAAGATACATACTTCTACATCCCAATTCATCCGAAACATCGGAAGTATCTCCGATTCACTCTGGCTGGCACCCAATATCAGTTCAAAGTGCTCCCGTTTGGGCTCAAATCGGCTACAAGAATATTCACAAAGTGCCTGCGTACAGTAGCGGCAACGTTGAGTTGACACTAGAAAATATCGGCCGTGCTGCGACATGGAGAAATGTCCACACGTTCACGAGACATTACTGCCTGCAGTCAACAAGCCAAGAAGATGCAGCAGTTGGTCAGGCTGTCTTACGACACCTATTTCTTTAAGAACGACTCCAGGTAACCTGTGTTCTTTAATTTGGTATCTATACAGAAAATTCTATTTACATATTGATATATAGAAATAATGTATTTTAAGGTGTATATATATATATATATCTGGAAACCCTCAAACCACTTCCTGAGTTCTCCCAGCGGCAGTCAGGCGAGGAAAGAGACGCAGACCTCCGGAGCTTTTTCAAGTGGGCAATATTTTATTTCAGTGACCCAAACACAACGCGTTTCAAGCCCGTAAGCCCTTGATCACGTATATATATATATATATGCAAGTTTTGATGTTAGCAAATGGATGTACGTGATGTTAGATATCCATGTTTTTTGCTACTCTATGAATGTTCATTTGAATTTCTGATCATGTTTTAATTCTGAAAAGTTCAGTTGCCTTACTCTAGTTGGTTGTTCATAATACTGTATCTGGGAGTTTAGCAGTACAAGTCTCCCACCATCCGCAACTGACTCCTACCTGGCATACTGCTTACTATTCTGATTCCGGCATGTGAATCTATGAAAGGTACCCCAATACTGGATAAGAAAACAAGTTACTTACCTGTAACTTTAGTTATTTAGTATTGGTGTGTTTTATCGATTCGCATGCACCCACCCTCCTCCCTGGAGAGTCAGTTCTTTATTTGGGATACTCATTTCCCACTTGTGCTAATGAAAATCTGAGGAGAACTGGCTCTGCAGAGACGGTTCTAGAAGCTGCTGCTAGCTGATTGGTTCGGACAAAGACTTTGGTGTTTTTAGCATACTGATGTAGATAAGCTACTAGGATTTGGGCCTCCGGCCTTTTCCTGAGGGCCTACTACTGTTATTTACCTTTAGCACTGCTATTTTATTTACTGTGGGACTCCCGCCTCGGCGACAGGGAATGATTCAGGCATGTGAATCTATGAAAGACACCAATACTGGATAACTGAAGTTACAGGTGAGTAACTTGTTTTCTTCTCCCAGAAGTTTCATGTGTAATAGAAGTGACTTATCATACTTAATTTTCTTTATATTGTTGGTAAATTCTTTGCTGCTTTTGAACATATAATCCATCAGGAGATAGATGAAACATACCAATGTTCATAAAATAGTACACAATTATCGAACCCTAAACATTTACATATCTCATCATGCAAAGTTTTAGATTTTTCTAGCTCAATTAAAATTTGTCTAGGATGACGCTTTATTATTTTTGGACTGCAGAAAACACTTCAATCTGCGTACTTCTGCACAGATTAACTTCGAATTAAAACTGGTCTTGCCCTATTGTACTCGGCTAAATACAAATGTGCGTTCTCATGATGTTTTTTTTTTGTTCAGAGAAATTTTAAATCCTAAAGATGTCATCACTGCCCAGTTCGACAACACCAGCTCTAGCAAGGATTTCTGCAGTCAATCGTGTCTCTCTTCGTATGAGTTGAAAAGAAAACCTGTGGTCACCATTCATACGAACAGCATTTCAACGAAGTGCAGCATGTGCCAGAAAAATGCAGTTGTGAGTTTTATTTTTAATATATGGAGCTTATAAACTTCAGTTTGTGTTGGTTCGCTTGAGTGCTAGAATTTCAAATAGCTTATTATAAACTTACAGGAAAACTCTATTACTACTTAAATTTGAAGGACATGATGTGTTGGAGGGAAAACTGCTCTTGGGCATGTGAACAAATTAATTTCAGTAATTGAGTATGGTTGGCGTTGCTAGGGAAATCAACTATTATAATCAAGCCTTGGGACCAGTTGATAATACTATTGAACCCTACATTATTTTTTTGTAAGCTTGAACATCGACGATTTGGCTCCCCAATTTGGCAGATGTGGAACCCACTAGGTGATCACTAGCGTCGTGTTCTTAGCCACTGTGCTCCAGACTTCATTGTTTTGAAGTTTATATAGGACAGAAATAAAATCTTTCTTTACCTTCCTTCAGATTCGACATGAAGTCAACTACCAGAATGTGGTACACAAACTGTGCAGCGATGTTTGCTTCTCAAAGTTCCGTTCTGCAAACAACTTGACAATGAACTGCTGTGAAAACTGTGGGGGTTATTGTTACAGCGGTTCTGGGCAGTGTCATATGCTTCAAATAGAAGGGCAGTCGAAAAAGTTCTGCAGTTCAACATGTGTCACGGCTTACAAGCAGGTACTGTGTGTTTGCAGCTACTTCATTTCCACAAACAATTACTTTCATCCAGCAGGGAACTGTAGTCTACTGAAATATCCTGATAATAAGCAGTTCTGTGGACTACTGAGTCGTGATGTTACAGCATTAAATGATTGCAATAATTTCTCCCCAATGTGTAAGATAGTCAGCCTGCTGGAGAAGTCTGTCCCATAAATCTCCATCAGTATTAGATTTTTTTTAACTTGTGTTTGATGCTTAGTGAGAAACATACTCAAAATTCAACTCTATTGTTAAGCTGAGGGATCGTAAATTCTTCTGTCCTACTCTAACCCAACAGCGTCTTTCGTTCTGTACAAATGTATTCTAATTTCTTCTTGTACACATTATCTCAGGCGCTTTGGTGGCAGGCATGCACAGTTCCATTATTCAGACTCGTATGTTGAGTCCAATGTATATATATTCGAAAAGAATTTGCTTCAGGTAAGATTGACTGAGAGGTTTCTGGTGAAAATGTTTAGTTGAGTGTAGGCTATTGTACCTAAAAAAACATGTTCTCTGTGGGTACTTTAAATTTGATTTGACTTCCTTAGATTTTAATTTTATACACTAAAACTTCATTTAAATAATTTCTGTGAGCGAAACAGAAGGCTTCCTTGATCTTAAAACCTATTTTAGGTGAACTTTATGTAAAATCTGTATCTGGAGAAGTGGAAAGATCAGCATCTACCTTCTTATATTATTTGATCATTTAGTACTGTAGTCAGGCCTTCCTTAGTATAGAAAATGTAGGATTTGCTTTCCAAGCCCATTAAATACACTTTAATGTTTTTCTTTCATATCAGAAGTCTGCAAAGATTACACCTTGTGCGCTGTGCAAGTCCCTGAGGTCCTCTGCTGAGATGATTGAGCATACAAACAGCTTGGGCAAGACTGAGCTCTTCTGTTCTGTAAACTGTCTATCCGCCTACAGAGTTCAGATGGTTACCTCTTCAGGTAGTTGTATGCATTGGAAATCTTTACCTTAACACCATTAAGTAAACTTTTAATCTTCTGAAGCCCAAGTGACTGTCCTGCTGCCCCTAATTGACTGGCACTCTGCGAGACCATCCATCTCCGGAACTGCATCGTTGGTGGGTTGTCCTCCTGTGTAGTCCCGATATCCGCTGCCATATCGCTCATACTTTCCCCCAGTAGGTTGGACGTCCCAGTCTTCCTGTGTCCTCTCACTTCAGATGTCCATCCATTTGTCTCTTCTCGAACCGGCAGTCTGTCCTCTTATATCCCCTCTGAATCGATGATATGTCTTCTCACCCTCTTCGCATCAGCTGTCCTTCCTTCCCTTTCACAACAACCGGCCATCTGAACGACCATCCTTCTGACCCTATCCTTCTACTCCCTCAAATGCGCTGTCTGTCCTCCTGCTCCCTGTTATCTACCTATCATCCTTAGCCTCGTCTGCTCAACCTTCTGTCATCGGCTTGTCCGTTCTCCTGTAACCCTCATTGACCGTGCATCTATGCTCCATCCACCAAATAACTGCCCATTCAACCCCCATTCCACCTTCCATTATCCCATCACCTTCATCCCCATTGTCACATACTACTAGTCCTGCACCTAACTGTCCAAAATGTCCCCATTTTATCACACCACCTGCCCAGTGTCATGCCATCATCCTGCCATTTTCTCACCTGCTTTCCAAGGTCCCTTCGTCATCCTGCCCCACCTACTGACCTGCTTCCTCCCACCCTTTTTTCACGTAGGCAGTGCCTTTCTCCTCCTGCCCACCATTCACAGCACTGACTGCTAAGCTTCCTGCCTACTCACTTTTGCCCCTTTCCTCCCAACTACATGCACCATTTTCTGCCCTTTTTCCTTGTTATATCACTGGTTGTTCGTCCATTCTTCTGCCCTCTTTTCTCTTACCCCACACGAAGTCCACTATTTTTCCATCCTGTAAGCTGGCAAGCTTCCTGTTCAACTGCTGTGGTCATCTGGCCAACTGTTGTCCTGTCCTTCCGCCAATTGTCCAGCTGTCTTACCGTCACCCCAGCATATCCTCCATTATCCAACATATCCATCGTCCTCCCTATGCTGTGCTTTCCTCCTCCCACATGCCCACTGCTTCCTATTATCGATGGTCTCTTCCTCGCTGCTTCCCCGTTAACTCATCCCCTGGATTCAGAGTTTCTATGTCATTATGTCCTTTGCAAGTGTCAGGAGTCATAAACAATGGAACCGACTGCTCACAAGTACTTGTTGCTTCACTAATTAATTTTTACTGCATTTCGGAACTCTTGTGCAAATTAATTTTTTCAATTGAAATACAATCTGTGAAATGCTCTTCAAGAAATGCACATGAAAGAAGAAATATTGATGAAGTAATTTAGAGTCAGATAACTTGTTAGACAATTGAAGTGAGGAGCGGAGGTGTTTAGGTGTAAACAGATTGGTTCCTTTGGGAACAGCTTCAAATTGAATTAGCTTGTTTCTTCTATTCATCATGCTCTGAGAAATGTGATGGAACATCGAAAGTAATTGCTGTACCTTCTATTTTGCCAGGCCAGTAGTTATGATGACTTGATATAAGCGTCCAGTCATCCTTGAAGACATTTTTGTACTTGCAAGTGATAGTAAAAGCCTTATGTGCTTTGTGCTGTTTTTTTCTTATCTAAGCTGGGATTCTAGAAGATTTTATCTGTTTTACTTGCAAAGCACTTACTGAAACATTAAGTTATTAAGCACAACATGATTGAATATCTGACTAGCATTGTCAAGATTTTAGTCTAGCATAAATAAGAAACGCTCAGGTCTACACTGGAGAAACCAACCTAAAATTATTCCTGCCCTTAACTTCCATTTCAGTGCTGTCACGTTTTGGGTTATCTTAAGTTACTGTAAATAATTTATTGACCTTTTCCATCTTTTTAAGGTGTGCAGGTTCAATGTAACAGTTGCAAGACTTCTGCAGTACCTCAATATCACCTCGCAATGTCAGATGGAAGTATCCGTAATTTTTGCAGTTACACCTGTGTTGTTGCTTTCCAGGTAATTTGAATGCTTTTATTTTGCAAGGCTAGGGTGATTTGTGCTGCTTGCCAGTAATTGTCATTGAGTGCTCTTATGTCTATGCCGCCCCACAGAACTTGTTTAACAAGCCAGCAGCAATGAACTCTTCAGTCGTGCCTCTGTCCCAGGGTCAAGTAATTGTCAGCATTCCTGCCGGTACACAAGTAACCTCTGGGAACACGACCCCCACTGTAGTCTCCAGCACTTCTGTCAGCAGCTCGGCCGCCGCTGGATTGCAGAGATTGGCTGCACAGTCCCAGCAAGTGTCTTTTGCCCGCACAGTAGTGAAGCTGAAGTGTCAGCACTGTACTCGACACTTTGCCACCAAACCAGAAGTTCTTGACTATAAGGTAAAGTGAAATACAAGTAGCTATTGGGGGGGTGTGTTGCACCAGAGTGAATTTTGAGAATGTGGTAGGGGGCAATCATGCAATACAACATTGATTTTTCTTGTAATTGTTTTTAGTAATCGCCAGGAGAATAAAATCTAACGTTAAACCTGTGTTGAAGATGTACCAGACTGGTTTGATGGGGAATGTCCATTTTACTTTTATCTCTGCTGCTTTTGATCTCTGTGTGGGTATTTGTGTTGCTGCTTTGAACTTGAAGGATAGATAAATTCTCAGCTTGGAAACCTTTATGCAACCAGATAAGGACAACACGTTCTCCAGTATTCGGGTATCTTTCATAGATTCACATGCTTGAATCTCTCCCCATCGTCTGAGTGGGAGTCCCACGGTACATAAAAATAGCAATAAATATGCATAAAATAACCATATAATTGGTAAATTAGAACCAGGATGTAAAATAGCTAGAAGTTAATAGGAAAAAATCTTACACTTTCATGACTCGTCCAAGTCATTATATATATTCCAAACTACAGCCAATCAGGTGACAGCACCCGCCAGAATGTTCTCCCCATGGTCTCAGGCTCTCAGATTTTCTACTGCTCGTCGTGTGAAGCGAGTCTCCCTGAGCTCTGCTCAGTACTTATCAAATTTCTTAAGAATTACTTCATTTTATGATGTCGTCTTCTAAGAAATCTCTCTTTAGACCTTGTGCTGAGGTCGCCCAGACCAGCCTCTCCGGTGGATTCGGTGTCCCATCACCCTCAGGAAGCTCACACCACGGAGGTGAAAGGGAAGAAGGAGAATTGGATGACCGATCACTACTTACGGAATGGGATAACTATTGAATACAAACTGTCTCCTTCTACTGTTTTTGGGAAGCTCCGGCTGTTTTCTGAAGACCCCCACAAGAAGTGCATTTACTGCTTGTATCTGGACCACCAGGTGAGACTACATAATTTGCAGAACTTTCCCTCAAAAGACCTTGAGGGACAGAGAGGGACGTCTACTTCTGTAGCTACAGAATATTGAGGACCAAGTCAACCCCTTATCTGATGTGAGGAGTGTTTCCTCTGTCAGGACTGCTTCTTCTAAGAGGACTAACAACACGGATTTGACTTCTCCTGGGGCTAAGGTGTTGATAAAACAGCACTCCTCTAAGAGTGCTGAGTTGCCTTGCACATCTAAAAAGGCTCCTCCCTAGTAAGGGTAAAACTCTGCCCTCTACACCCCCGAGAAAGACTACAAAATATCAGGCTTCCAAACCCATTTCTGACGGATTTACCTCAGAAGCGGGGTCCCTCGACGACGATGTCTTCGTCGACAAAGCCTGCCGTCGCCGCTACGTCAACTGCAACTTTCTAGTCTCCAAAGCCTCAAATGATTGTCGTCGGTGTCCTCGCCGTCGAAACTGGTGTCTGTCTCCGTGAGACCAACCACGTCAGTCACTTCCTTCTCGTCGACGACGTTGGAGTTTGCCATTGACGTCCCTTCGTCGACGAAGAATAGAACATCCTCGTCATCGACTGCCTCGTCGATGGCCACCTTGTCGGCGATTGCCTCGTCGACAACCACCTCGTCGACGCTACTATCTTCATGCACTGGTCATCAGGTTTGGTCTTCGTCTGCAGCCACAGCATCCTCCAGGTTATTTATGATAGTCTACATAATTGCCACAGTCGACAGCAGCGCCTACCTTGCTTCAAAGACGCAGATTTTCTTGGGAGGTCCTCTCTCCAGTTCACACCTCCCCGAGTAGAGTTCCTCTTGCATGGCCCGAACAATTATTGGATTATGGGGCCGAAGAGGAAAAGTCTGATCAGAATGATAGATTTCGTACTGCTAGGAGCCCTTCAGAGCTCTTCATTAAATTTCATGATGAAGATCAAGAACTACTACCCTGAGACTGCTCCTTCAGCTCCAGAGTCAAACCCTACTACACAAATGCCTCTATCTCTTTTAAACAATTTGCAGCACATGTTGGACGACTACTATCGCCGCTTTCCTCTGTCTGAATTGGCTTCTTCTGTCCCACCAACACCCATTCCTCAACCTTCATTAGTGCTGAGGTCGCCCAGACCAGCCTCTCCCGTGGATTCGGTGTCCCATCACCCTCAGGAAGCTCACACCACGGATGGTGAAAGGGAAGAAGGAGAATTGGATGACCGATCACTACTTACGAAATGGGATAACTATTGAATACAAACTGTCTCCTTCTCCTGTTGACTCACCTCCAGTTGACATAGGAGGTTTGCATGTGCTGATGGAGAGAGCAGCACAACGGTTCCTCCTTCCTATGGAAACCAAGAAGGATGATTGTTTACTTTACGATTTTAAAGACCAGCCGAGGAGACCAGTGAGAACAATCCCAATTATTGACTTGATTTGGCAGAAAGGACTAAAAGTCATGAAGACTCCTGCCTCTATTCCTGCGGTCCTCCCTCGTCTCGAAAAGAAATACAAGGCAGCGGATAATTCACCAGCATGTCTGATAGGTCAGCATAAGGCAGATTCCATTATCTCCCAAGCAGCACAACGCCGAGCAAGGAACCCCTCCTCTCCATTGATGCTCCCGCTGATCGGATGGGAGACGTCTAGACTCCTTTGGGAAGAAACCTTCGACCATGGCGGCCACTGCGCACTGTCTGTGCAGCTAATGCGCTGGCCATCTTATGCTGCTATGATAGACAGATGTGGTCAGATATCTCTCCCTTCATCGAGATGTTACCTGAACTCTCCAAGTCAGAAGCACTCAAAATCCTCCAGGAGGGAGATCGAACCTCAGCTGAGATTATCGATTCTGCTGTGGATGTTGAGTCTGCAGGTTTTCGAGAACTGGCAGGTGCTGCGGTGCTGCGGGACAGGGCTGGTTGAAATCAACTCATTTCGTCAGGAAGTTCACACGAAAATAATTGACATGCTTTTTGAAGGCGAGTCTCTCTTTGGCCAACATATTGATGATGCCCTCCACGCCATTAAAAATATACTGAGACAGCAAGATCTTTTGGTACTCTTCAGAAACC
This sequence comes from Lissotriton vulgaris, assembly GCF_964263255.1. Classification (NCBI taxonomy): domain Eukaryota; kingdom Metazoa; phylum Chordata; class Amphibia; order Caudata; family Salamandridae; genus Lissotriton; species Lissotriton vulgaris. The sequence goes on along the minus strand of NC_141687.1, from coordinate 956,390,368 downwards.
GCCTTTTTGAGGCGCTAGAGGCCATGGATCCTACTCTGGTCGAGGAGGCTATAACCAGTCGAGACAATACCAGTACTATCAAGGTAACCAACGTTACTCTTCTCGGACAACAATCCGTCAGGCAACAACCGACTACATCATATATACAGAACAGACGGAAGTCCTCCTACCGCGCACATGACAGGTCTAGGAAGCAGTGACACCTGCCACCTGCTCTAACGCTCATGCCTACACAAGTTGGAGGAAGGATCTCCAGTTTTTACTCAACCTGGTCTGCTATAACCACAGACAAATGAGTCTTGGACATTGTGGCCAAAGGTCACCTTCTAAAGTTTGTAAAACTTCCTCCGAATTCTCCTCCCAAAGGCCCGTCTCCAGCTCATCTCACAGAACTTTTCTCCCAAACAAATTTAATGTTAAGGAAGGGAGCGATCAAAGTTGTTCAAAATTACAAAGAGGCACTGGTTTCTATTACAGATTTTTTCTAATGAAAAAGAAATCGGGAGAATGGCGCCCCATTCTGGATCTTTGTTCCCTAAGCAAATATCTCAAAAAGAAATCCTTCTGGATGTTTACTCTCCAAGAAGTCCTTGAACTCCTCACTGTGGAGGATCACATGATCACCCTCGATCTCCAAGACGCTTACTTTCATGTCCTGATTTTACCCAGACACAGAAAGTTCTTGAGGTTCAGAGTAGCTGGCAGGGACTTAAAGTTCAAAGTCCTTACCTTCGGACTACGTTCCGCGCCTCGTGTCTTCACCAAGGTCTTGAAACCGGTGGCTGCACACCTTCGGCTAGAGGGGATTCACATTTTTCCTTATTCAGATGATTGCCTTATCAAGGCGAATTCTTTCACAGTTGCAAACACCCATACTCAGAGATGTCTGTCACTTTTCCAAACTCTGGGTCTTTCCATCAATCTAGACAAGTCTCAACACACCCCCCGCAAACAAGAACGTACTTGGGAGCCACCATAGACACTCTAAGGACACAAGCCTTTGTCTCAAACGAAAGACAACAAAAGCTTTGCAAGCTTGCCCAGCTACAACGAACAAAAAGGTGTGTTTCTGTCCCACAGTTCAAGCAACTTCGGGGGATGCTCTCATCCTGCATTCCCCTGGTCCCCAACTGTTGTCTCAAGATGAAACCCGTGCAAGAGGAGCTCCCCAAACAATGACTACAAGTTTCAGGGTCCTTCGGCGATCTCATCCACATCACTCCTTAGATACAGAAAGCATTGCTTTGGTGGACTTGCAAAAGGAACGTTGCAGCAGGCCTCTCATTCCTAGTGGAGGGTCCAAGTTTCGTCATCACCACGGACGCCTCCATCCAAGGGTGGGGACCACACCTTCAAGGACTCAGTCAACGGCAAATGAAATGCTCAAAAAAGGACTTGGCATATCAACCTTTTGGAGTTACTAGCGATCTTCCTGGCTCTAAAGTCTTTTCGCACCATCATTCTCGGAGCATCAGTGTTGATCCGAACGGACACCACAACAAGTATGCACTACCTACACAAACAAGGAGGGACAAGGTCTACTTTGCTGTCCCAGCAAGCCCATCAAATCTGAGATTGGGCGATCCGACATCGAATAACTCTGGCAGCGGTCCCGGGAGTATCCAACATCCTTGCTGACTCCCTCAGCAGGTCGACCGCGTCCAACCACGAGTGGGAGCGCCATCAACCAACGTTGGATCGTATATTTCTGAAGTGGGGTTGACCCGCTTTGGACTAGTTCGCGACCAGTCTGAACCGCAAATGCCCATTCTACTCAATTTGGCTTCCCCAACAAAACTCGTGCAGGAATGCGTTTTTGATGAACTGGTCACAGATCTATGCCTACGCTTTTCCGCTGATACAGTTGGTTCCCAGGGTTCTACGGAAAATGAAGAAAAAGCCTTGCAGCCTACTTCTCATAGCTCCCATGTGGTCCTTTCCAGTTCTGGTTTACCGAACTCCTCCTATCTGAATGCCATCCCATTCAGTTGCAAGCAATACCGAATCTCCTATGTATTCACAAACGGCAGATCTGCCATCCGGATCCTACATCTCTGCGCTTAGCGGCCTGGCGCCTGAACACCTTGAATTTGCTCATTTAAACATTCCTTCAGAATGCAGGGAGGTCTTCGCTAACGCTAGAGCGCCTTCCACAATCAAAACCTACATGCTCAAATGGAAGCGATTTTGCCTGTGTTGTCAAGCTGCCAACATTCACAAAATCCATGCAAAACCAGAACAACTTTTGCCTTTCTTTTTACATCTGTCAAGGTCAGGCCTTTCCCATTCTAGTCTTAAGGTATTTCAAGATTCCAACAGGATGATTCACACACTCTTTACTCCTCTAGGATCATTCAACAATTCTTCAAAGGATTGTTTTGTATGTTTCCTCCCATCCGCCGCCCACCTTCACCCTGGTATCTTAACATTGTTATGTCACAACTCATGCAACACCCATTGGAGCCTATTCATAAGACTGATTTGAAGTTTGTTTCATGGAAGATGTCTCTGCTGTTGGTTCTCACATCAGCGAGGCAGGTCAGTGACATTCAAGCCTTCACTATTAAACCACCTTTCCATCAATTCACCAAGGAATAGGTAGTGCGCCGCACTAACCCCATTTTTATGCCTAAAGTACCTTCTGATTTCCATCTCAATGAACCGGTCATTTTAAAGACTTTCTTTCCTAATCCTCAATCACCTGCGGAAAGGACTTTACATATTCTTTATGGCAAAAGATGTCTAAAATATTATTTACAAACGACATCCTCAATACGAAAATCTAATTAGCTTTTTATAGCCTATGGAAAAATGCACAAAGGACACCCAATATCCAAACAGTCCATTACTCGTTGGATTTCTGCTGCGATCGCTTTCTGTCAGCAAGCGGGTAGACCTCTACAGGCAACTCCTAGACACATTCTACTAGAGCAATCTCTTCTACTGCTCTCTTTGCTGGTGTGCCTCTTCATAAAATCTGCAGAGCTGCAACATGGTCCAGCAGGCACACCTTTAACAAGCACTACTGTCTAGAAGCTGCCAGAAATGCAGACATGTCTGTGGGACAATCGGTTCTCCGTTATCTTTTTAAATAAGGTGAACCTCTCTTCTTCCCTCCTCCTCATTGATGCATTCTTATGTACATATGTTATATTTATATATTGTTAAAGATATACATGTTTATTTTATAAAGTGTTGATATATATATATATATATATATATATATATATATATATATATATATATATATATATATATATATATATAATATAGATTTCTGATGGATTCATCTGCCTGTGGATTCCTCACCTTATGGATATCCCCTGCGCCAGCATTCCGCTGACATTTTTCCAAGCTCCTTGCGCCAACGAGGTCGTCCCAATGCCATGGCTCTGCACGTGACTCCGCATGACGTCACCGGAGCCATAAGAAGACCACGTTGGGGTGATGACGACAGTTCCCTTTTTTCCACGCTGTCGACGCTAACTGTTTTTCTGGGACACTCCATACTTTGGTTGGATACTTGCTATTTTCGATTGTATCTTTCTTTTTTGTCATGTCTGCTCAGTGGAAGTCCGGTTTTAAGCCCTGCAGGTGGTGCAGTAAACCTATGTCAATTACTGACCCGCATGAGGATTGTCTTTGGTGTTTATCTTTGGACTACGACGTCGAGGGATGTTCTTCATGCGGGAAGATGAATCCTAAGGTGTTTAAAGAGAGAGAAGCCAAGCTTTACATGGCCAAGAACAGAAAATGGGGGTCGAAAAAGGTCAAAATCCAGTTGTTCGACTTCGCACAACTCCAAGAAGAAGCATAAGAAGGGGAGAAATGCTTCTCGGCGCCGATCCTCTAAGTGTGTGGTGTCTAGGTCGCCTTCTCCTGCTCAACGTTGTGATAAAGACTTGCTTTTTCCTTCAATGTCTCCTCAGGTGTAACGGCTCAATCTCCTTCTTATAAGGGGACTCCAGAGCAGGAGACGACGCCGAGATACTCACTGACCAATCCGGCAGATGATTAGGTTCCTTCGGCTCCGGCTGTTCCACCTGTGGCTCCAGCGGCTCAGACTCCAGAGGTACCTCAATCGGATCTGGAACCAGCTTCTTACCCTCAGTTTCCGACCCCGGGTTTGGATCCCTCACATTTTTTGAATGCGATGTATGGTGTGTTCACCAGGGCCTTGTACCCCTCTGGCTTTGGTAGTAGATCCACTTTCGACGCCGTTCCCAGAGCTGTTGATGCTGCGTGTGGCGTCCCCAACGCCGCAACCGAAGATTCGTTTGAGGAGAGAGGCGCAGAGGTTATTGGAAGAGGAGCAGTACCAGGCTGAAGAGAGGGAGGAAGGAAGGAGAGGTGTATGACACAGAAGATGTGTTTGAGGATTTGTGTGAGGCAAGTGGGCTTGACACTTCTCCAGAGTGGGACTTTATTTCTCAAAAGGCTTCTCCCTCTAAGAATGATGCTCCTTATCCTACAGTTATTAGGAAGGCTGCAGAACGTTTAGTTTTGCAGCTTCCTGTGGTGGAGTATAAGCCTAATCTTCTCACGGAAGTGCTTCATTCTCCATCTTCGGTGGTTGAGGCACTTTTGCCATTTAATGATGCTCTGACTGAGCCAATATTCTGTGTGGTGCAACCCTCTTTTGGCACCTGCAGTTTTGAGGTCAGTCTCAAGAAGGTATAGACCTGCTCCTGGAGATCCGGTGTTCCTTTCCTCTCACCCCTCTCCTGAAAGTCTGGTGGTGCAGGCTTTTTGTTCGAAGCAGTCGACAGAGGCGTTTTCGCAGGCTCCCGCAGATGGGGATTCCAAGAAGTTTAAGCAATCTGTGAAAAGGTATTTTCTTAGGCCAGTATGGCACTGAAGTCTACCAACACCACTTGTCTCTTGGGCAGGTACATTCATGCTTTAATGGACTCTTTAAACAGCTTCTTCCTAAGTTATCTGAGGAGGACAGAGGGAATCTGAGTGAGGTGTTGGTGGATGCTCAAGCGGCACCTCGCAAGGTTATCCAGTCTAGTCTGGATACAGCAGATTCTGTTGCCAGAGTAATGGGTTCATACATTGCTACAAGGAGGCATGCATGGTTAAAATCTTCTGGGTTCTCTACTGACGTGCAGGCTGCTCTGATTGATTTGCAATTTGATGGTTGAAAGCTTTTCGATGAAAAAGCGGACTCTGCCCTGCAAAGATTTAAGGACAGTAAGGCAACGGCAAGGTCTTTGGGTCTGCAGACTCAGCCAAGAGGATATGGATATAAAAGATACAGTAGTTTTGGGTAGTCTTCCTTTCGTGGGTCCAGACAGCCTCAGCAACAGCAGCAGAACCCCTTGTATAGGAGCTTCAGGGGTAAAGGCAGAGGTCGCCTTTGTGGAACCGGACGTCAACCCTCTTCCTCCTCCTCCTCCCTCTACTTCCCCAACCCCTCTTGGTAATACAGGAAAGCAGCCCTGGATCCGCCATCCTGGATCATGTGGGACCTGTGGGAGGTCGGCTTACCTATTTTCTACTAGATTGGAAATTAATAACTTCGGACTATTGGGTTTTAGATCTTATAGAAAATGGGTACGCCCTTCCGTTCGGGGAATTCCCTCCTCCTTTCCTTCCTTGCCAGGGGTTTTGCACGGAGGACCATTTGCTTCTCCTTCAGAAGGATGTTCTTACCCTGTTACAAAAAGGTGCGATAGAGGTGGTTCCGGAGCAGGAAAGCGGTCTTTGATGCTAATCGCAGTATTTCCTGATTCCCAAGAAGGATGGCAGGTTACGTTCTATCCTGGACCTCCGAATCTTGAATCTGTTTCTCAAGCCGGAGAGATTCAAGATGTTCACCCTAGTGCAGGTTCTTCAGGTGCTGCAACAAGAGGATTAGATGGTGTCCATAGACTTGCAGAATGCGTATTTCCACATCCCAATCCTGAAGTAGCACAGGAAGTGTCTCTGTTTTACGGTTGGGTCGAAACATTACCAATTTGCGGTCCTTCCGTTTGGTCTTGCTACCGCACCTAGAGTCTTCACCAAGGTAATGGCAGTGGTGGCTGCCAATCTCAGGAGGTCGGGATTCCTGTTTTCCCCTACCTGGACGATTGGCTATTGAAAGCAGAGTTGCCAGAGATGGTGCGTCGTCATCTGCAGGTTACAACCTAGCTCTTTTACAAATTGAGTTTTTCGATAGTGTCTCACGTGGTACCCTCACAGTGCAACCTGTTAATAGAGGCGGTACTGGATACCACTGTGCGTCAATCTTTACCCCCTCCGCAAAGGATTCTCGATATTCAGGAAGTGATTTTACAAAGGAGCGGTTGTTCCAGTTCTGAAGGTTCTTCGCCTGCTCAGTCTGTTCGCTTCCTGTTGGTCAACCATGCACGCTGGCACATTAGGGCGCTCCAGTAATGTCTCCGCAGGCAGTGGTATCAGCACAACAGAGGTCTCGGGGAGTCTGTAAGGATTTCCAGAGAAGCTGCAGTGGATCTGCCTTGGTGGAGCATGGAGGGCAATCTGTCTCAAGGCAAGCCCTTCCATCTTCCTCCATCGGTGGCTAAAGTGATAACGGATGCCTCTACCCTTTGTGTGGGGTGCTCATCTGGGGGATCTGGAGATCAAGGGTCTTTGGTCTCTGGAGGAAAGGTTGCTTCACATCAACCTTCTGGAATTGTGGGCGATACGTTTGGCGTTCAAGGCCTTTCTCTTTTCCCTTCATGGTTACTCTGGTCAAGGCTTGGACGGACAATACCGCCTCAATGTGGTATGTCATCAAGCAGGGAGGAGTAGGGTCGTACCGTCTCTGCAGAGAGGCGTTGTGCCTCTGGTCCTGAGCTCGGGTCCAGCGGATTTGCTTGATGGCAAATCATCTGGCCGGGGTGCTGAATGTGCACGCAAATCTTCTGTCGGCCGTTCTCCACCGACCACGAATGGAGGCTTAATCCGGAGGTAGTGCAACACATCTTTCAGACGTGGGGAACTCCTCAGGTGGACCTGTTTGCCACTCTCGAACGCTCACTGCCTGTCATTCTGCAGTCCCCAGTTCCCGATGCAGGGAGCGTTGGGGGATGCGTTTCAGTTGAGTTGGAGCTCACAACTCCTTTACGCGTTTCCTCCCATACCTTTTGATTCCTCAGGTTCTGAGGAAGATTCACCAGGACCGGGCCCAAGTTATATTGATCGCCCAGATTGGCCAAGAAGGTTGTGGTACACAGCCTTCACCTCTCGTCGCACCCTCCGCTCTGTCTCCCTCTCAGGGTAGACCTCCTCTTGCAGTCGGTGGGGCAGGTTCTACACCCCCACCTACAGAGCCTGCACCTTCATGCCTGGATATTGAATTGGGGAACCTGAATTATTTTTCTCTTTCGTGCCAGACGTGGTGGATGTTATATTATCGGCCAGGTGACACTCCACCAAGTTTATCTATTCCTATAGGTGGTCAAAATTTGTTACATGGTGTGGAGAAAAATCTATTGATCCTTTGAAGGCACATCTTTCTGATGTTCTTTGTTTTTTACTTAATTTGGCTCAGCAAGGTTGTGCTAGAGACACTGTTAAAGGATATTTGTCTGCTTTGTCGGCATTTCTTTGTTTGCCTAATTAACATTCTCCAATAGTCTTAAGATTTGCTAAGGGGTTTACTAATATGTTTCCGCCCACTCCTTTTATTATGCCCCAGTGGGATTTAAATCTGGGGTTAACTTTTTTAATGGGTTCCACATTTGAACCTATGCATAGTTGTCCCTTGCGGTTACTGACATTCAAAACGGTCTGTTCGAGGCATATGAGCTGCAGATCTCACACTGAGCATTAGATCGCCACCTGTTGGGCTCGGATGATTGCATGTTGTTGTCGTCTTGGAAGAAGTCTTTGTAGCACGTGATAGGTGACTCCTCCCTTAGACGATAGTGCGCATGGCCATCAACTCCATCCTTAGATTGTTTTTTCCCGCCACTGGGTTTGGAGGTAACTTTTAAGCTCCAGTTCGAAAACGATTTACTAAGTAGTTCGACATGTGCAAAACTTACTTCAACTGTTCTAAACAACTTTTAACATCAATAACCATTGACTCGATCTCGTCAGCTCGATTCCAGTCATCGATGCGGGCTGTCGGCCCTATCCACATCGTGAGGCCTTCACCTCATGGAAAGGACGCCGTTCAAGAAATGCCCAGAGTGTGGAGCAAAGTTCCCGCACAGTGACCAGCACAAGGTCTGTTACCTGTGCTTATCACCGGAACACGACGAGTCCAGCTGCCCAGCCTGCGCATCCTTTCGATCCAAGAAGACCATTTGGGATCGCAGGGCCCGTCGACACATCAAGCAGGGATCAGCTCCGGAACTGGTCGACATCTTCAACGAGGGTCCTGATGCCCCGGAGGAAGATTCTGAAGATCTCAAAATTGTATCTGGGGTAGACTACTCCGATGACTCCACGCGTGAGTACTACTGCCTCTACCCCAACCCTAACACCCAAATTGAAGGCAAAGGTCAACACTCCGCCTCCGGGGCCCAGTCGCGGCCTAAAGACTACTTCAGAAGCCGCGCCTTCTGGCCCGGCTCGGAAGAAAATTCTAAAGCCTTCTGGTAGCTCGGGACAGAGAAAACCGCATGTGCTGATACCACCAGCTCCCTCGGCACTGAAACCGAAAGAAGTCCTGGTTCCGAAATCCACTCCGAAACAGTCTACTCCGAGAGACAAAATTGCCCCTAAAATAATAAAGCCTGCTTCTGATGCTTCCAAGCCGACGAAACCAGCTTCGGCTCCAAAGCCAAGATCCTCGGAGCCATGAGCTACGCCAAAGGATTTTAACACCACTCCTAAGGCTAAAGACAGAGAAAAGCAACAACCACACTTGGAACTGGAAAAATCGGCACCGAAAGCAGTTCTTGACGTAGAGGAGCTTTTTCAACAAGAAGGCAGTCTATTCAAAAACGGCAGCAGAGCCGAGAACGGGCGCAGACACTAAAAAAGTAGTCGATTCGAAAAAGGCCATCGACCCGAAGGAGGAGGTCGATCCAAAGAAGACAGTAGACCCTAAAAAGTTCATCGACCCGAAAAAAGGAATCGACCCAAAGAAAGTCGTCGATCCGAGGACTGCCGCCGAAGGCCGTCGAAGCGAAAAAGCCAGTCGAACCGAAAAAAGTTGTCGAACCGAAAAAAGTTGTCGAACCGAAAAAAGTTGTCGAGCCAAAAAAAACATCGAGCCGAAAAAGGCAGTCGACCCAAAAAAGACCGCCGAATCGAAGAAGGTTGTCGAGTCAAACAAGGCTGTCGAGCCGAAAAGAGCCGTCGAGCAGACAAAGGACGTAGAGCCGAAAAACAAGCAAGCGACCGATCCAAAACCATCGGCGCCAAAGCCACGGACCGTGGAAGAAGAACTTTTTCATCCTGATCCACTGAGACCAGACCAAAATAGACTGTATATAGAACCTGATACAGGACACAAATCAGTTTACAATAGGAACAAGAGAAGACTGGACACTGAAGCTCCTTCTCCTGTTCCCCCTAAGAAAAAGGACTTTGGGATATCCGCTTCAAGACCTTTTACACCTCCTCCTTTCACTCCTGACAAGCCTCATATTCCATATTCTCCTACACCCCCACATTATGATGAGGGAGAAGACATGGGTGAAGATCCTCAACAGAATTTTATAGACCTGATGATCAAGGAAACCAGGATCACACATGGGACGATCAGAATGACCCTGATGACCCATATGATACACAACCCATACCTGATCCCTCGCCATACCCCACAAAGCCATCTCCTACTGACGACACTGTTGCTTTTAACCAGCTAGTTGACAGAGCAGCTCAGTATCATGGTGTACAAATGCACACTTACCCTGTAGAGGAGGATTTCCTATTTAACACCTTCCCAACATCAGAGAAGAGTGTACGTATACTCCCTATGCTGAAGGGAGTACTAAAGCATGCACCAGACATCTTTAAAGACCCAGCCAGGGCGCGTGTCCTCCACTCTAGAATTGAAAAGAAATATAAACCAGCCCCTCCAGACCCCTCTTATATCAAGTCTCAGCTACCACTAGACTCTCTAGTTGTATCTAATGCTAGGAAAAAAGCAAATTCGCAAACTGGTTATGCCCCCCCTCCTGACAAGGAGTCAAAAATTTTAAAAGCCTCAGGGAAAAGAGTGGCCTCTCAGGCAGCAAATAGTTGGGGAATTGCCAATACACAAGCTCTCCTAGCACGCTATGACAGAGCACACTACGATGAACTGGAGGGATTATTGTAACACCTGCCAGAACCCTATAAGGCAAAAGCAAATGACCTAATACAGGAAGGGAAATTCATCACTAACGCATCCATAAAATGCGCCCTTGATGCAGTTGATACAGCCGCTAGGTCTGTCAACACTAGTGTGTTGCTACGCCGGCATGCCTGGCTCCGCCTCTCGGGTTGTAAAAATGAGGTGCAATCTACCATACTCAATCAAACCATTAACTGGGATTTCTTGTTTGGCCCTGCAGTTGATACCATCTTAGAAAAGATGAAAAAAGATACGGACACCGCTAAGTCCATGGGTCAACAGTCTAGGAGCTCCTTTTGTCGCTCCTCTTTTCGAGGCTCAGGCAAAGGCAATACATCCCAAACCTCTTAATCATTTAGAAGTACTACACAAGGCACCTTTAATAGAGGCTCCAGTAGAGGAGGTTATAGAGGGAACAATAACAAGGGCAGAGGACGTGGTGGTAATATCACCAGAGCCTCCACCGCCACCAAACAGTGACTTGTTCACACTCCATCCAGACTACTTAACACCAGTCGGAGGCAGAATAATACAATTCCTACCAGTCTGGAACGCCATTACAACAGACAGGTGGGTGAGACAAATGATCCAGTATGGTTATTGCCTGGAACTCACTTCTACACCACCCAACATACCGCCCAAACACCGTCCAATGTCCAAAGAACACATCACGCTGTTACAACAAGAGGTGCTAGAAAAGGGTGCCATAGAGCCAGTCCCATTTCAACATCAAGGGACAGGAGTATACTATCTATACTTCCTCATTCCCAAAAAAGACGGATCCCTCAGACCAATATTGGACCTCAGACCTCTGAACCAATACATACTCTCAGCATTTCCATATGATTACTCTGCAACAAGTACTCCAACTACTCCAGCAAGGCGACTTCCTTGCTACATTAGACCTCAAAGATGCATACTATCCCTATACTTTCAGCTCACAGGACATGCCTCAGGTTCACAATAGAAGGTCATCATTATCCATTCAAAGTTCTCCCCTTTGGGGTAACTACAGCACCAAGGGTTTTTACAAAATGCCTAGCAGTAGTAGCAGCACACCTCAGAAGGCAACACATCCATGTGTTCCCCTACCTCGACAATTGGCTCATAAAAGCCAACTCATACGCACATGTGCAAGCCATACATCTCAAACAATCCAGCTACTGCACAGTCTAGGATTTTCCATAAACTACCCAAAATCACATCTGCAACCCTTCCACATACAACAATATCTGGGAGGAACAAGACAAGTCAAGTCAAGAGATTTATATAGCGCGCTACATACCCAGAGGGTCTTAAGGCGCTTGAAGAAGGGAGGGGAATTACTTCTCGAATATCCATGTTTTGAGTTGCTTTCTGAATGCTAGGTGGTTCTGAGTAAGGTGAAGGTGAGTGGGAAGTGAGTTCCAGGTTTTAGCTGCCAGGTAGGAGAAGGATCTCCCTCCCATGGTGGTTTTGTTGATGCGAGGTACAGTGGCAAGGGCTTGGTTTGAGGATCGTAGCTGGCGGGAGGGGGTGTAGAAGGACAGTCGTGTGTTGAGGCATTCGGGTCCAATTTCGTAAAGTGCTTTGTGTGCGTGGGTTAGAAGACGGAAAGTAATCCTCTTCTTGATGGGGAGCCAGTGGAGGTTTTTCAGGTGCCCAGAGATGTGTTCTTTACGCGGGATGTCTAATATGAGTCTGGCTGAAGCGTTCTGGATGCGTTGGAGTTTTTTCTGGAGTTTTGCGGTGGTACCGGCGTATAGGGTGTTTCCGTAGTCCAGGCGGCTCGTGACCAGTGCGTGGCTGACTGTTTTTCTAGTTTCGGTGGGGATCCAATGAAATGTTTTTTTGAGCATACGAAGAATGTTGAAGCAGGATGAAGAAACGGCGTTGACTTGTCTGTTCATCGAGAGTGAGGAATCTAGGATGACTCCTAGGTTCCGTGCGTGGTCCGTCGGGATGGGTGCTTTTCCAAGGGCCTCCGGCCACCAAGAGTCATCCCAGGCGGAGGGGGAGGTGCCTAGGATGAGGACTTCTTTTTTGTCTGAGTTCAGTTTCAGACGGCTGAGCTTCATCCATTCGGCAACTTCTTTCATTCCTTCATGCAGGTTGGTTTTGGCAGTGTTAGGGTCTCTGGTGAGAGATAGGATCAGTTGAGTGTCATCGGCGTAGGAGATGTTGAGGTTGTATTGGCGTGCGATGGTCGCGAGGGGGCTCATGTATACGTTGAAGAGGGTGGGGCTGAGTGAAGATCCTTGTGGTACGCCGCAGATGACTTCAGAGGCCTCTGACTTGAATGGTTGAAGGTGGACTCTCTGGGTTCTTCCGGTGAGGAACGAGGTGATCCATTCCAGTGCTTTTCCTTGGATTCCAACGTTTGAGGCGCTGTAGAAGGGTGCTGTGACAGACTGTGTCGAAGGCTGCGGCTAGGTCGGGGAGGATGAGGGCGACTGTGTCTCCATTGTCCAGTAGAGTTCGAATGTCGTCTGTTGCAGCAATGAGGGCGGTTTCAGTGCTGTGTTTGGCTCGGAAGCCGGATTGTGAGGAGTCGAGGGATTTGTTGGTTTCGAGGAAGGCGGCGAGCTGGTTGTTGACCGCTTTCTCGATGACTTTGGCCGGGAATGGAAGGAGCAAGATAGGGCGGTAGTTTTTGAGTTCGGTGGGGTCAGCTGTGGGTTTCTTCAGAAGGGCGCGGAGTTCGGCGTGTTTCCAACTTTCCGGGAAGGTTGCGGAGTTAAGGGAGCAATTGATGACGTCTCGGAGGTGTGGTGCTATAGTGGAGTCTGCTTTGTTAAAGATGTGGTGAGGGCATGGGTCTGTGGGGGATCCTGAGTGGATAGAGTTCATCAGACGGATGGTGTCTTCAGTGGAGATAGGGTTCCAGTCATTGAGGGTGTTCAAGGGGGGTGGGGGTCCTGCAGAGGGTTGGGTGGGTTGGTCTTCGGGTCGGTTGTCGAAGCTGTTGTGGATGTCTGCAATTTTGTTGTGGAAGAATGAGGCTAGGGAGTCGCAGAGGGCTTGAGAGGGGGTGATGTCGTTGGAGTTGGCTGAGGGGTTGGTAAATTCCTTGACGATGTTGAATAATTCCTTGCTGTTGTGGGCGTTGCTATCTAATCGGTCCTTGAAAGCGGCTTTCTTGGCATTCCGGATCAGTTGGTGGTGTATGCGGGTGGCGTTTTTGAAGGCGTCTTTGGTGTTGGTGTTTGGGTCTTTTTTCCAGACCTTCTCAAGGGAGCGACAGAGTTTCTTGGATTTCTTAAGATCATCGTTGAACCAGGAGGCCTTCTTGCTGCCTAGTTTGGTTTGTCGTTTTTTCAGTGGTGCTAGGATGTCGGCACTATTGGATAGCCATTGGGTGAAGTTAGTGGCTGCTTGGTCGGGGTTTGAGGAGTGGGCGGGGGGGTATTGACGAAGCGATGAGGAGATCTGGTCGATGGTGACTTTGTTCCAGTTTCTTCGAAGAGTGGGTTGGGGATGGTTGTTGAATGTGGATTTGTTGTAGGTAAAGTGAACGCAGCTGTGGTCAGTCCAGAGGAGAGCTGTGGTGTGGCTGAAGGAGACGTGTTTGCTAGAGGTGAAGATAGGGTCGAGTGTGTGACCTGCGATGTGGGTGGGGGTAGTGACAAGTTGTTTAAGTCCGAGGTTGTCCAAGAGGGAGGTGGTGTTGCGGTCGTTGCTCTTTTCAAGGTGAAAGTTGAGGTCTCCCAAAAGGATGTAATCCTCGGAGGGGAGCGCGTGTGGAGTGATGAAGTCCGTGATGTCTTCACTAAATTGTGCGCGGGGTCCTGGTGGCCTGTAGAAGAGGGTGCCTCTGAGTGTGGTCTTGGGGTCGATGTGGATCTGGAAGTGAAGGTGTTCAGTGTTGGCGAGATTGGCGTCTGAGCTGGTTGAGATGCGGATGGATTTCTTATGGACGATAGCGATGCCTCCTCCTGTTTGGTCGGTCCGGTCCTTACGGACCTTGCGAAGGCATATCCAAATCCAGCCAGGATAGCCTAAATACAGGCTCTCATTCAAAGATTTCAAATACAACACTTCCTGCCAGCTCGAGTGTTCATGCAGCTTATAGGCATGATGACCTCCTGCCTATTCATTGTCCCTCCTACTCCGCTTCAGATGCGTCCCTTACAGGAATACCTTGCACGGCAGTGGAACCAGGCTCAAGGACAACTAAAAGACCTAGTGTTGGTAGACAGTCGCAGTTACAACTCTCTGCAGTGGTGGAACCCACAAAACCTTCCTGAGGGGCGACTGTTCCAAGAGCCAGTTCCACAAGTAGTATTAACAGCGGACGCATCACTGACAGGTTGGGGAGCCCATCTCCTTAAATATACAGTCCAAGGTCTCTGGACAGTCAAGCAAAAGACACTACATATAAACAACTTAGAGTTACTAGCAGTATTTCTAGCAATTAAAGCCTTTCAGAAATACTTGTGCAACAAGGCTGTGTTAGTCCGGACGGACAACATGACAGCCATGTACTACATCCAAAAACAGGGAGGGACACACTCTCTGCACCTATCTCACCTAGTACAGAGTATATGGAGGTGGAAAATTCCCAAAAACATTTTTCTCCTGGCAGAACACCTCCCAGGAATAGTCAATCAGATAGCAGATCTACTAAGCCGACACAGCCAACAAATACATGAATGGGAGATTCACCCTCAAGTTCTCTTACCATTCTTCCAAAAGTGGGGACATCCAGAGATAGATCTGTTTGCCACAAACGAAAACTCTAAATGCCCGTTCTTTGCCGCCAGGTTCCCACACACGTTGTCACAAGGCAATGCGATCTGGATGAACTGGTCAGGCAGATTTGCGTACGCTTTTCCACCAACCCCACTGATTCCATTAGTGGCACACAAACTAAGGCAACAGTCACTCGCAATGATCCTGGTTGCTCCCACATGGGCAAGACAGCCATTGTACACGACGCTCCTAGAACTCTCAGTAGTTCCTCACCAAAGGCTGCGCCTTTCGCCACAATTGCTAACACAGAACCATGGAGAAATCAGGCACCCAGATCCCAATCAGATGAACCTAGCGATCTGGCTCCAGAGGTCTTAGAGTTCGGATATCTTAACTTGCCTCCAGACTGCATGAACATTATCAAAGAAGCAAGGCACCCCACTACCAGAGCATGCTATGCAGCTAAATAGAAAATATTTGTAATTTATTGTAATAATAACCAAATCAATCCATTAGATGCCTCCATACAAAACATAATCTGTTACCTGCTACATCTTCAAAGATG
The DNA here is from genome assembly GCF_964263255.1 of Lissotriton vulgaris. NCBI lineage: Eukaryota > Metazoa > Chordata > Amphibia > Caudata > Salamandridae > Lissotriton > Lissotriton vulgaris. The sequence goes on along the minus strand of NC_141687.1, from coordinate 956,374,886 downwards.
TAATCTAGCGTACTCATCCATAAGGCTACACCTTGCTGCTATAGCAGCATATCTTCAAAACAGACAACATGTGTCCCTGTTCAGAATACCACCTATCAAGCTTTTATGGAAGTACTTTAAAGAATTATCCCTCCAAAGCATCCACCTTCGCCAGTCTGGAACTTAAACATAGTACTTACCAGACTCCTGGGACCACCATTCGAACCACTTCATTCATGTGAACTACAATTCTTAACATGGAAGCTGGCATTTTTATTTGCCATTACATCCCTCAGGCGAGTGAGTGAGCTCCAGGCACTAACCATTCAGGAACCTTTCATGCAAATGCACCACAATAAGGTAGTGCTTCGTACAAACCCTAAATTTATGCCACATCAATCAGTCTATAGAGTTGCCAGTTTTCTTTCAAAACCCGCAGTCAGTAGCTGAAAGAGCTCTACACAGTGGATCATCTCATTCCTCGCCAGAAGAATCCAGAGAGTCCGCCTCCCACCGTTCAGATCCGAGGCCACCGAAGTCATCTGCGGCGTACCACAAGGATCTTAACTCAGTCCAACCCTCTTCAACGTCTACATGAGCCCCCTCGCAGCCATCGCACGCCAACATGACCTCAACATCATCTCCTACGCCGACGACATCCAGCTGATCCTCTCCCTCACCAACGACCCCACCACCGCCAACCTACACGAAGGGATAACAGACGTCGCCGACTGGATGAGGAGCAGCCGCCTTAAACTGAACTCAGACAAGACGGAAGTCTTCATCCTGGGGTCATCACCCTCCGCCTGGGACGACTCCTGGTGGCCCCCGGCCCTGGGCACCGCTCCCAAGCCAACGGACCACGCATGCAACCTGGGCTCCATCCTGGACTCCTCCCTGTCGATGACCAGACATGTCAACGCCATCTCATCTTCGTGCTTCAACACCCTGCGCATGCTCCGCAAGATCTTCAGATGGATCTCCACCGAAACCAGGAAGACCGTCATCCAGGCACTCGTCACCAGCCGACTGGACTACGGGAACACCCTCTGCGCCGGAATCACAGCTAAACTTAAAAAAAGACTCCAGCCTATCCAGAACACCTCCGCACCACTCCTCCTGGACATCCCCCGACACAGCCACATCACCGGACACCTGAGAGACCTGCACTGGCTCCCCGTCAGCAAGAGAATCACATTCAGACTCCTGACCCACGCACACAAGGCTCTCCACGGCCTGGGCCCCAAGTACCTCAACGACCGCATGACCGTCTACACGCCCACCCACCCGCTACGATCAACCAGCCACGCACTTGCCACCGTACCACGCATCCGTAGAGCCACCGCCGGAGGAAGATCCTTCTCCTACCTGGCAGCCAAGACCTGGAACTCCCTCCCCACCCACCTTCGGCGAACCCAGGACCACCTCTCCTTCAGGATACAGCTCAAGACCTGGCTGTTCGAGCAGTAGCATACCCCCCAGCGCCTTGAGACCCTCCCGGGTGAGTAGCGCGCTTTATAAATGCCATGATTGATTGATAGATTACACACACTAGACGTTAAGAGCTCTGCTATATTACGTTGACACAACAAAATCATTCAGAAAGAAAAAGCAACTATTTTTTGCGTTTTCACCACAACATAAGGGTAATCCCATTTCTAAGACCGGAATAGCTAGATGGATAGTTAAAAGCATTCAAATATGCTATCAAAAGGCAAAGCGCACTTTAACAGTGCCCCCAAAAGCCCACTCAATGCGCAAAATGGGGGCATCCATGGCTTTCCTAGGAAATATTCCCCATCTCTTTTGGGAGACCTCAACTTTCACCTTGAAAAGAACAACGACGGCAACACCACCACCCTTTTGGACAACCTCGCAAACCTCGGACTGAAACAACTTGTCACTACCCCCACCCACATCGCAGGTCACACACTCGACCCTATCTTCACCTCCAGCAAGCATGTTTCCTTCAGCCACACCACAGCTCTCCTTTGGACTGACCACAGCTGCGTTCACTTCACCTACAACAAGCCCACATCCAACAACCACCCCCAACCCACTCTGCAAAGAAACTGGAACAAAATCACCATCGACCAGATCTCCTCATCACTTCTTCAAAAGCCCCCCGCCCACTCCTCAAACCCAGACCAAGCAGCCACCAACCTCACCCAATGGTTATCCAACAGCGCCGACATCCTAGCACCACTGAAAAAACGACAAATCAAACTAGGCAGCAAGAAGGCCTCCTGGTTCAACGATGACCTTAAGAAATCCAAGAAACTCTGTCGCTCCCGCGAGAAGGCCTGGAAAAAAGACCCAACCACCAGCACCAAGGACGCCTTCAAAAACGCCACCCGCATACACCACCAACTAATCCGAAATGCCAAGAAAGCAGCCTTCAAGGACCGTCTAGATAACAACGCCCACAACAGCAAGGAATTATTCAACATCGTCAAGGAATTTACCAACCCCTCAGCCAACTCCAACGACATCACCCCCTCTCAAGCCCTCTGCGACTCCCTAGCCTCATTCTTCCACAACAAAATTGCAGACATCCACAACAGCTTCGACAACCAACCCGGAGACCAACCCACCCAATCCCCTGCAGAATCCCCACCCCCCCTGAACATCCTCAATGACTGGAAGCCAATCTCCACTGAGGACACCGTCCGTCTGATGAACTCTATCCACTCAGGATCCCCCACAGACCCTTGCCCTCACCACATCTTTAACAAAGCAGACTCCATTATTGCACCGCACCTCCGAGACGTCATCAACTGCTCCCTCAACTCCGCAACCTTCCCGGAAAGCTGGAAACATGCCGAACTCAGCGCCCTCCTGAAGAAACCCACAGCTGACCCCACCGAACTCAAAAACTATCGCCCTATCTCACTCCTTCCATTCCCGGCCAAAGTCATCGAGAAAGCTGTCAACAACCAGCTCGCCGCATTCCTCGAAACCAACAACTCCCTCGACTCCTCACAGTCCGGCTTCCGAGCCAAGCACAGCACCGAAACCGCCCTCATCGCAGCAACAGATGACATTCGAACTCTACTGGACAATGGAGACAGTCGCCCTCATCCTCCTCGACCTCTCCGCAGCCTTCGACACAGTCTGCCATAGCGCCCTTCTACAGCGCCTCAAAAACATCGGAATACAAGGAAAAGCACTGGAATGGATCACCTCGTTCCTCTCCGGAAGAACCCAGATAGTCCGCCTTCCACCATTCAAGTCAGAGGCTACTGAAGTCATCTGCGGCGTACCTCAAGGGTCCTCACTCAGTCCCACCCTCTTCAACGTTTACATGAGCCCCCTCGCGGCCATCGCACGCCAACATAACCTCAACATCATCTCCTACGCCGACGACACTCAACTGATCCTATCACTCACCAGAGACCCTAACACGGCCAAAACCAACCTACACGAAGGAATGAAAGAAGTAGCCGAATGGATGAAGCACAGCCGTCTGAAACTGAACTCAGACAAAACAGAAGTCCTCATCTTAGGTACCTCCCCCTCCGCCTGGGACGACTCTTGGTGGCCAGAGGCCCTTGGAAAAGCACCCATCCCGACGGACCACGCACGGAACCTGGGCGTCATCCTGGATTCCTCACTCTCGATGAACAGACAAGTCAACGCTGTTTCTTCATCTTGCTTCAACATTCTTCGCATGCTCAAAAAAACATTTAGCTGGATCCCTACCGAAACTAGAAAAACAGTCACCCACGCTCTGGTCACGAGCCGACTGGACTACGGAAACACCCTCTACGCCGGCACCACCGCAAAACTCCAGAAAAAACTACAACGCATCCAGAACGCCTCAGCCAGGCTCATATTAGACATCCCGCGTAAAGAACACATCTCTGTTCACCTGAAAAACCTCCACTGGCTCCCCGTCAATAAGAGGATCACTTTCCGGCTCCTAACCCACGCACACAAAGCACTCTATGAAATCGGACCCGAATGCCTCAACACACGACTATCCTTCTACACCCCCTCCCGCCAGCTTCGATCCTCCAACCAAGCCCTTGCCACTGTACCTCGCATCAACAAAACCACCATGGGAGGTAGATCCTTCTCCTACCTAGCAGCTAAAACTTGGAACTCACTTCCCACTCACCTTCGCCTTACTCAGAACCACCTAGCATTCAGAAAGCAACTCAAAACGTGGATATTCGACAATTAACTCCCCACCCTTCTTCAAGCGCCTTGAGACCCTCTGGGTATGTAGCGCGCTATACAAATCTTTTGACTTGACTTGACTTGACTAGAAGACATATGTAGGGCAGCTACATGGTCTACCATACACACTATCACTAAACACTACTGTGTTGACGTGCAAGCTAAGCAACAAGCAGCTGTAGGCCAAGCTGTCCTTAAAACTCTTTTTCAAACCACTGCAGCTGATACGGGCGTCCACCGCTAGAGGAGAAACTGCTATACAGTCTATGCTAAGATATGAATTCAGCAGCCCACATGCCTCGAACGGAAAATGCGACTTACCAGTATGCATCTGTTCTTGGCATGTAGGGCTGCTGACATTCATTTCGCCCACCCTCCTCCCCGGTGCCTGTCACACCTGCAGGGTTATCTTTTTTACATACATTTCCATGGTCATCTCTTACTTTTCTATACTCCATCTTTGCCACAATGGCGTAAAACAATCTGAAGATGGAGAAGATGCCCATGCGCACTGTAGTCCAGGGGAGGAGTCCCCTATCTCGTGATACTTCGAAGACTCTTCCAAGACAACAAGGTGCAAACATCTGGACCCAACACTAGGCGGCGATCTATGCTAAGATATGAATGTCAGCAGCCCTACATGCCAAGAACGGATGCTTACTGGTAAGTTGCATTTTCCTTCTCTTCCAGGGGAACCTCATCAATAGTCATAAGCACTCAATATTCCCGCCCATGTGTGGGGACCCCGAAATAATATAAAAATGATATATGCAAATCACATATATAAAGCTCTACATATATGTATGTACATATATAATTTTTTCTCTTACCAATGCAGCTCCCAATAGGAGGCTAAACAATGGAATTATCCATATAAAGATTATTTGCAAATATATAAAAACACCTGAGGGCAAGTAGTGTAGTGTAGTTCCTATATTCCCAATAGGCTCTGTGCATTGGAATAACATAAACAGCAGTGTAGACGTAGGACTGAGGTCATCTAGGTCTCTACTGACTATGTTAGACTTAATTAGTTTTGCCAGCTAGCTCAGAGGTCACTAGAAACTTTCTCGAATGTTCAGGAAAGGGTTAACCGTCCTGATTTAGACAAGAAGGGATTAGCTTCTGACAACCATATAACATGACAACTTTGCACCATATAACATGACAACTTTGCTCCCCCAGAATAAAGAGTGTATCTCCAGAGTTGTGTGAAACAATAGACCGCTATTTCACTCAGTCAGTCGTGCATGCTTAGTTCCACCAGATTGCAGAGAAATAGAGAGACTGGCGTTTTTAATAAAAGGTGTTATTTTATTGAGCAGTCTTCTTTCTCATGCAAGAGAAATGAATTGCCACAATTGCAATACTTATTGTAAAGTAAAGTGCGTACAGTAAAAGTAGTATTATGAAATAATACTGTAAAAGCATTGATATGGTTTCTTAGCCATATGATACTTTAAAATGGATAAAATATATACATACATAAAAACATTGACTAACTGGTGCTTCTAAGATACGCCTACCCCAGTGTACCTGACCTAAGCCTAATACGTGGGAAGGAGTAAGTAAGTTGCAGTTTTAAGTTAAGTTAAGTTTTGCCAAGTATCGGAATCAAGAATTCTCTCTAAGGTTGTAATCAGCTCCGTACCTTGGTTAAGGAATGAAGGAGGTCTTGTATCTCCCTTCTCAGGACTCGATCTCCCAGCAACCCGCGAGGGTGACTTGGGAACACTGGAGCTGGATTTTCTCGGCTGGAGAAAAAGACACTGTCTCTCTGTGCGTCAAGGGGAGGGGCGGTTTCCGTCTGCTCTCATAACAGCTGGGCTCCTGGGCAAGTACAACGTCGCTCTCCTCCCAACCACCGTGTGTTTACTTAAGGCAACGTTGGTATATTTATACCTGAAAGGTGCCGGGTTTGACGCAAGGTTGGACATAAGACGTCACTAAGAACTAACAGTTCTTTCTGGACTCTAGGAGTTCTTGTGCAAATCAAAACAAGAGCAGGGGGTTTTTCCTGGCTGCTGGAGGCTTGGTTTGTTTAAAGAACGCGTTGTGCTTTCTAGGAGTCTATGGGAGTAGCCTTGCCGTGCTTTGGACTGCATGGGCTATTACTAAATATGGATATGATTCTTATGCCTTTATAAGGATATTAATTATAACCACATAAGGGCATGAATCGGGAATATCGAATTAGGGTCCTAGATAGAAATACAACAGTAGCACTTGTCTGTTTTTTAATGAGCAGAAAACACTCATATATCACAAAAAGTGCAAATAAAGTAGACATTGTTAGCTTACAGGCTGCATTGTAAACCAAAACCATAGAAAATGAAAGCATTTTCAACAAACTGGCACCGTGCCTTTAAGGCATCCCTGACCCCCAGCTTCCCATCATGCCTCAGGGGTTGACAGTTAGGTCAGTTGTTCTTTCTGGCTCCTTCAGTCAGGACCCTGGATTTTCAGCTCCTACCTTTTTTTACTTTCTGTCAAAAATATCTTGATAATCTTCAAGTTTTTCACTTTCACTCGACATCTTTCGACTTTAGAGTGCTGGTGCTGCCTTTTTTGTTTTACAGAAATGGTTTATTTTTGTTAAAAATTCCTTCCCTTTTCGACCATTGCCCTTCCTGTGGCAAGAAGAAGGCCAGGACTGATACACACCCTGTGTGTATCCTCTGTCTCCCTGAGACTCATTCTTCAGACAGCTGTTATCATTGCAAGAACTTGTCAAGGAGAACCTTTAAAGACCGAGAGAGAGAATTCGTATCTATGGCCTCTCTGAAAGAGGTAGGTCTCCTAAAAGGCAGCAGAAGAGGAGAACCCGATTGACGTAGAGAGAAGTCCTGACCTGTTCTCTGTCGGCGTCTGGATTGGTGTCGAAGCTTCCGAAGTCGACTAAAACAACGTCGAAGACTTTGACGGCGCATCATCACTCAACGGCAAAGACTTCGTTCTCGAAGGTACCGGTTCCTCCGTTTACGCCAACCAGGCGGCGTTCAACGTGGAGGGGCAAGTCTCAGTCGACGCCAGGTGAGCATACGACGTTGAGACAGATCACTCCGTCTTTGCCGCCAGGGCGATCGACGTTGAGGCACAGAGCTCCGTTGTCGCACCAGCGTTCGACGTCGCGGCGCAGAGCTCCATCGACTCCTCATCACCGGCGTTCGACGTCGAAGCAGGTTGCTCCGTGGTTATCGCACTGGCGTTCGACGTCAAGCCACAGGTATCCGCCGAGGACAGTTTATCGGTCTTCGGCGTCGAAGCACAAGACACCTCCGTCGGCATCGAGGCAACTGCAGCATGGGTCCTCGTCGTCTATCCTGCATACCTAGACGTCGAGGCAGAAGACGCCTGTGAGAACGACGTCTAGATTGAGAGCTCCGTCACCAGCCCATCAACGGTCGACGTCGAGGCAGACATCTGCTGAAACAAAGTCCTGAAAAGAGGCGACATCGGCGTCGGAGAGGCGTTCAAAATCTAAGGGACATTCTCCGGTACGTTCAAGCCCCCTTCTAAGAAGAGGAGGCCTTCATCGAGGCAGATGTCTCAGTCAGGATCCCAAGCAGCACATAGACTATCCAGATCTCCGTCTAAGTGCCCTACCGGAGAGGCCTCTCTTCCAGTGAGCCTATCGTCATCGCCTTCAGGCTCCATGATTGAGACCGAGGATCAACATCCAGATCCCCGGAGGTTGTGATCTCGTCTTCTGACAGCACAGCGTCAAGACATTCACCAGCAAGGTCATTGCATGAAGAGGGGAATCCATCCCCTCCGGCACAATCTCCTGAGAGGAGAGAAGGGCAGAAGTCGCCTTCCATCAGGTTGTCACCTAGATGGTATAGACCATTGCATCACTGGGCTCCTGACAAGGACACAGCAGCGCAGGAGTACTCCAGTCCCCAACACAGGTCTCCGTTGGCTCGTTTGATCCAGGCAGCGGATCAGGATCGATCCCCTTCAAGAGCCAGAGAACTAACACACACCCCGGTGCGTTCACGCAAAAGGAGGTCCAGATCAAGGAGCAGAAGGAGAGAGCGCAGATCTCCTTTTCCTTCCTTGTTTTCTACTCACAATTCACATAGTGACTATTCTCCAACTCTGACGGACAGTCCACCGTTGAGAATCTCTCCAGTAGATGACATCTACACATTTCAGGACATTTTGGGCAGAGGGGCACTTAAGCTGGGTATTCCTATGCCAGCTCGCCAAAGCAAGTCTTCCGTGATCTTTAAAACCCTACATCACAAGACAGCGGCTAAACCTCTGCTACCCTTGGTTCCGGGCATCATAGAACCAGTCATAGAAGTCTTCCTCACACCTGCGACGTTTAAATCCGCTCCAGCGAGGATTCTGAAAAAATATAGTTTACCAGAGGATGATCCACTCTTCCTCAGAGCCAACCCTCCCCCGGATTCAGTAATAATTGCGGCGGCGAGAAAAACCCATGCCCTTGCATCTTCCTCCACTGTACCACCAGACAAGGAGAGCAAGACACAAGATTCCTGGGGACAGATGGTGTGTGGTACTTTGGCATCCTTGCTGAAAGTATCCAACGCGGAGGCGCTCCTGGGCCGCTACGATAGATCCCTGTGGGATTCTTTACAACGCTTCATTGGGAAGCTTCCTCAGGAGGATCACAGGGATTTTGAAGAAATCCTTACGGAGGGCAGCCAGGTTTCCAATCAGATCATTAGCGCTGCAGCTGACAGAGCTACCCTATCGGTCCATGGATATGCTCATTGGGTATGCGCAAGGAGATCATCTTGGTTGCGACTCACTGCGCTAAAACCAGAAGCGCAGTCATGTATCCCCAACCTGCCTTTCTCTGGGTCATCTTTATTTGGTTCACAAACAGACGAGAAAATGCAGTGTATGAAAGCGGAACTGGACACACTAAAGGCTGTTGGCCTGGAAAAGAAAAAAGAGTTCCGTAAGAGATTCCACCCCTACAATAGGCGATCTTCTCAACAGGGTTCAAACCCCTCAGTGGCAGAAGGATCAAGATCAACAGGGGCAACAAAAGTCACACTACAGAGGCAGGCGCTCCTCAAGAGGCGGAGGAAATAAGCGTCCAGGCAACAACTCTAACAAGACGCAATCCAAACCATGAGTTCTTCCTTCCCCCAGCGTTGACCACTCCAGTGGGGGGAAGCATCACAAATCATATAGAAGAGTGGCGAGCTATCACAAAAGATCGCCAGGTGTTAGCTATGCTTCAGAATGGTTACTCTCATAGTTTTCAACATCGACCTCCTTCCATCCCTCCAATGCCAACATCGGGTCACCAGTTAAAGCTCCTGCAAAAAGAAGTGGCCACCCTTTTAAAAAAGTCAGCCATTGAGAGGGTACCAAAATCTCAGAGGGAAAGGAGTTTATTCAAGATACTTCCTGGTCAAGAAAAAGGGCCAGAAAGCAGAGTACAGACCCTTTCTGGATTTGCGGACACTCAATCTTTACATCAAGAAGTAAAGGTTTTGCATGTTGGTGCTTCATCAAATATATCCACATCTCGGCAGGGGGATTGGATGTGATCGTTGGACCTACAAGATTCATACTTCCATGTCCCGATCACCCACCGTCACAGGCAATTCCTGCGGTTCCTGGTGGGATTCGCTCATTACCAGGTCAAAGTCCTCCCATTCGGGTTCAAGTCAGTCCACCTAGTGTTTACAAAGTGCATAGTGGTGGTGGCAGCTGTTCAGCGACGCAGGGGTGTCTTCGTGTACCCATACTTGGACTACTGGCTGGTGAAGGGTCCTTCCCCGGACAGTGAAAAGAACCAATTCATGAGTTGCATCAACCTATGTTACCGGCTGGGTCTACATGTGAATTTCAACAAGTCAACTTCACAGCCGCCACAGAAAATACATTTCTTAGGAGCTCTGCTAGACTCCGAGGCAGTGTTTCCTTCGGAAGAGAGACAGTGTTCCATCATTCAGAAATGCCAACTGGTTCTGCGCAACAAGGAGCTGCCAGTGCAAAGGATTGCCTCCCTGCTAGGATCGATGGCATCCTGCATCTTTCTTGTCCCCAATGCCAGACTACGGATGCGTCCTCCAGCAGGATCTGGAGGACAAGTGGGACCAGCAGTCAGCTCGCTGAGACGACAAAATAACTTTGTCAAACGCAGCTCGAGAGTCCATACCTTGGTGGATGAAAAGACGAAATATGCAAGTCGGAATTCCGTTCCATCAACTTCCACCTGTCCAGACACTGATCACTGATGCCTTGCTACAAGGCTGGGGGCACACATGGGACATCTCCAGACACAAGGGCTGTGGTCTCCCAAAGAGCACTCCTACCACATCAACATGTTGGAGCTGAGGGCAGTCCATCTAGCCCTCGAAGCTTTCCTACCCTCGATTCAAGCAACATCAGTGTTAGTACAAACAGACAACACCACCACAATGTACAACTTGAACAAACAGGGAGGAACACGCTCATGCACCCTTTCCCTGGAGGCACAAAATCTGTGGCATTGGCTCCTGCCTCTGAATCCGTCAGTCATAGCAGTCCATCTGCCAGGAGAACAGAATGTGAGAGCGGACGCTCTCAGCCGTCATTTCGAAGACAGAGGACTGGGTTCTCAACGACAAGGTCGTCAAATATCTTCCAGTCATAGGGTCGTCCCACCATAGATCTCTTCGCGGACGACGAAAACATCTAATGCCGAGACTTCGCCACACGGTTCTACCGACCAGGATCGAAAGGGAATGCCCTTTTGATAGACTGGTCAGGGGCATTTGTGTACGCCTTTCCACAACTTCCGCTGATCCCGAAGGTGGTGAACAAGCTAGCTCATTCGTACACATGGATGATTCTCATTGCCCCAGACTGGCCGAGACAGTGGTGGTACCCGGACCTTGTACATCTGTCAGTGTCCTCACAGGAAGCTGTCGTGCAGGCCGGACCTGCTATCTAAGATGAACGGGAGGATTCTTCATCCCATCCTTCCTTCACTGAACTTGACAGCATGGCTCCTGAGGTCATACAAGACGGCCACCTAGGACTGCAGCTGGACTGCATGTCCATTTTGAAAGAAGCAAGGCATCCTTCCACGAGGCATTCCTATGCATGCAAGTGGAAGCGTTTTTACATGTGGTGTATGCAGAACAATTGTCATCCTATCAAGGCTCAGGAAGTCATTCTCCCTTACCTACTGTATCTGGGAAAGCAGGGTTGAAATTGAATTCCACTAAGGTGCATTTAGCAGCTATAACGGCTTAAAGATGCTCACCTTCTCAACCTTCTTTCTTCCAATTTGAAGCTGTTAAAGATTTTCTGCAGGGCTTGAAGGTCTACCATCTGGTACGGCCTCCGTCACCTCCCTGGGAGCTAAATCTGGTGCTATCGAAATTGATGAGTCCGCCTTTCAAACCCATACACAAAGCAACCTTGCACCATATTTCTTGGAAGGCTGCTTTTTTGGTAGCGATCACGTCAGCTCACAGAGTGAGCGAGATTCAAACACTCTGTTCTAAAGAGCCCTATACAGTTTTCCATCTAAATAGGGTGGTGTTGAAGACACATCCCTCTTTTCTTCCTATGGTGGTGTCAGATTTCCATGTGAACCAGACCATCTCTCTACCCACCTTTTTCCCCAATCCCTCCACTCCAGCTGAGAAGGCCTTGCATTCTCTGGACCTCAAAAGGGTTTTAACACCATCGCTGCTAGCGATATTTTCCTCCTGTGCTGGAATTTTCAAAAGTCCATAGAGCATGACGAGCTGGGCTCATCATCAGCCTGGTAGGAGGCTACTTCATGACGAGCCCAGCTCGTCATGAGCCTGGAAGGGGTTAAAATGCTATCTAGATCGGTCCAGATCTATAAGAAAATCTGATCAACTGTTTGTCAACTATGGGTCGATCAGATCTGGTTATGCAGCTTCGAAACGTTCCATTTCCAGATGGATAGTTTAATGTATCAAGCTTGCTTACCAATTGGCACAGAAGACCCTGGGGTATTCTCCCAATGCACATTCCACCAGAGGAAAAGCGGCTACCACAGCTTTTCTTCATAATGTGCCCATGTCTGAGATCTGTAAGGCGGCGACCTGGAGGTCCTCATTTACCTGACACTAGAGCAGACACCCAAGTAGGCCAGGCCTGCTGGGGCTAGTTAGTAGCTGAAAATCTTAAACAGCCATTCAGCAATAGGAGCTGATACAAAAAGTTACGCCCGAGTTTGCTGAGTCTCTGGAGTGTTGTGCAAGTACAGCTGGAACCCCAAGCGGACGATATATGGACTCGGGAAGTATTGGGCTGTTACATTGATACTAGAAAGTACAGCAACAAGACTGCTTAGATCGAGAAACTGGTTACCAGGACCGCTTCACTTCCTTTGTGGACCGAGTAGTAGTCACAGCAAGACCTTGGTTGACCTCATTGCATCCACAGCATACCTTGAGCATCTTCGGCATCCTTCATCCCTTGCATCAGGATCAATCCATAGGAAAGCCCTGCAAAGTATAAAAGTGCTTGGAAATGACAGGCAACTTCTTCCCCTCGCTGAGGTAACTGTTTATTAGGGCTTTGCTGGTCTCCTAAACTGCCTCCCGTGTTTTGAGTTGGTTGCCTAAAGTGAATCGGGTACCGCATTCCAACTAGCCCAAACATTTTAGATAAAAATAGTTGTCTAACGGTTTGAATTTGACAGTGCTTGTTTATGGTGGAGTGAAATATCTTTATTTACTATGCTATATAAATTCTATATCTTGAAAACCTCTGGGGATGTTTTTCGTTGTGGTGTCTAAAAACACATAAGAATGCAGTCTTTTTTTATTAAATTGTTGGGTTTCTGAGGTGTCAAGTCGATTTATTCTTCAATTGTTTTGCTTCTGGTTAAACTTTTTATACTTGTTTCTTTGTATAAGCCTTACTGCTCAGAGCCACAGCTAGGGTTGAGCTGAACGTTTGACAAACGAAACCTGAGGGGCCTAAAAGAGGTTGGTAAGTGTACTACACAGTGAGGTCACACCATATATATGCAACATTTTCTCACACGGGGTCAGCAACAACCGTACGCAGAGCAACAGTGCTTTTAAAGCACAACATTAGTTCAGAATATCGTAAAGGTGAAGAACAGTAATTTTATTCATTCCTCTTTCTCTCCAACAACAAAGCATCAAGCCTCTTTGACTCCTCACCTAAATTTGTTCATGCAACAACTGTGAAGGGTCTGGTTGCAGCATTTCTTTCTAGGTCTTTAAATGGTTACCTCGGACTAGGGCCTTTTGCACTTTATAGGATGTTAAAGTTTGCCATCTTTGAAGACACTCCACTCTTACCTCCTTATTCTTCCTCATAAACATCTTAATGATGAAGATTATGGGTCTGTTGGTAAAAGGTGCCATTGAAATGGTTTAATCTTCTTCGAGGCTCTTTAATGTCTGATTTTGAGGAAAGAGTTTATAACCTGTTTTGCAAGTAAACTACATTTGACTTTTTCTATTGAAATTTGTTTCCTCCCTTCACCGTGCTCCTTTTTTTCACTTTATAGTTTAGTATGGATGGAGGGTTTTGTTAAATCCTTTGATTCTGCTCTTAAATTGTTCCCTACGTGCCCTCTCTATACCTTTTTTCTACTTTCTATACCCTGTCTTCTTAAACCTTTTTTAGTAAGTGAATTTCACGGTTCTATTTATTTTATTTAAAGTATTTATATAGCCCATACCTAGCCATGTGGGTAGAGGATCATTTAACTTGTGGCAGTGAAGTTAATGTTTTGGCATTTATAGATAAAGATTACGGATTGGATAGAAAACAGAAAATAGAATAGGTTGGGAACAGAAAATAGAACATCAACAAGCTACTCTTTTTTTTTTTTTGTTAAATTTATTTTATTAGATATATATAACACAGGAAGACAAAATATAATCAAACAATTCCGATGAATATATAAGTATACATTTATAACATCCATAAAGCAAGTGAATTGAAGATGAAAGATTAAGGAATCATATGTAACACTATACTAACAGTCCTAAATAATGATTATTAAATAATGCATATTAAATGATAGTACAGAACATTCATATTGTTATACTGAGAACTTGCATAAGTCAGAGAGGATATACAATATTGAAGGAAGAAAGTTTATTGTTATTTTTTTTACAAAAAAGATAAGGAAGGGAGAAAAGAGAGGTTGATATAAAAAGAGGAAGATAGAGAAAGATGTAGAAATAGAACAGAAAAGGGGAAAAGATAGAAAAGAAATTAATAACGAGGAAATATGGAGAATAGAGGAAGAAACTAAAAAGGTGAATCCGAAGATAGAAAAGTAGTGAATGGTAGCCACAGTAGATCAGATTTAATTTGTACATGAATTGAAACATGTGGCACTGCACAAGCTACTCTTTGAAATGGTTTCAGAAGCAATTATCTGTAGCTTTTTCTGGAAGCAAATCGGGCTGCTATTCGGTCTAGTGTCTGGTAGGCCATTCCATTTCCCTGCGGTCTGGGAAGAGAGAGCTAGAGTAGGAATGAGTTGCTTCTTCCACCTCTTGCATTTAATAGCTTATCCATCATTAAAATGGACTATTGATTCAAGGACCATCCAATAAAATTCTATAATTATGCTGTGTAGGTCTTACTTTATTGCACCTGCGAAGTTATGCTGCAACATGAAGAGCCTCCGGGAGCCATTTTAGATTTGGGGAAGACTGCAATCAATACATCGTGCTGTGACAATGAGAAAACAGTCATCTTTATTCTGCTGTCTTGAAGATGGCTAGAGGAACTGAGGGATTGCGTTTTCTAAGCAAAGCTTAGTACTATGCTGAAGTTCGCTGATCTGCAGAACTGGTTTTTCTTAAACTTGTATCGTTCGAAGCATGTGGGCTGCTGAATTCATATCTGTGCATAGATCGCTGCCTAGTGTTGGGTCCGGATGATTGCACATTGTTGTCTTGGAAGAGTCTTCGAAGTATCACGAGATAGGTGGCTCCTCCCCCGGACTACAGTGCGCATGGACATCTTCTCCATCCTCAGATTGTTTTTTTCCGCCATTGGGTTCGGATGTACTTTTCTTTACTCAAGTTCGGAAACTTTTCTTAAGGCCAAAAGGCCTTCGGGGTCGTCGGTATTGTTATTTCGATCGGTGCCGAGTTTATTTGTTCCAGTTCTTCTACAGCAAGACGTCGAAGAGAGCCGCGTGGCCTTTTTGACACCAGATGCCCGATTGTCGATGGAACGGAGCCCGTTCAAACGATACCCCCTTTGTAAATCAAGTACCCGCACATCGATGTACACCCAGTGTGCAACAAGTGCTTATCACCGGAGCACAATAAGGACAACTGTCTAGCTTGTGCTCGATTCAGGTCGAAGAAGACGCTTAGGCTCCGACGCTCAGCGAGACAGACAATGGCGAAGCCAGCGCTCGACCCTCTGAATATCTTCGATGAAGAAGACGATGAGGCCGTCGAGACTGAGGATCCAGAACAGCAGTAGGATCCTTGTTCGGAGCATGGCTCAACCTATGATGAAGACGATGAAGAGGAAGTCCACAATGAAAACGTCGTCGAGGTAAGGGACGACGTATCACCCTTCGGAGCCGTAGATGACGACTCGAGCGATGAACCAGGCCTGACAGTCGTTGCGGGGCCCAAAACAGACACTGAAAGGCTACCAAGAGCTCAGGTCGAGGCCTCGCCAGAAGGCCTTAGCCGAGATCATGACGAACATTCTATAGCCCCGCGTCTCGGCCAAGAATATATCAAACGGTCGAACTACTTAAAGCGAAACCGAAAGCCATGGAGACGAAACTGAAACTGCTGAAGACAGTCTTCGGGTCGAAGGGTTCGAACCCATTGGATTCGTCGAAGAAAAAAAGTACCGACGCCCCTGCAGGGTCACAATCAAAGGGTGTCGAACCGAAGGTCGGTGTGCTGAAATCCATCACTAAAGTCAAGCATATCGAACCGACGAGGTCGACGTCGACGGACAGCGACACAAACAAGGGACTCGAGTCTCGGAAGGTTCTCAATCCGAAGCAACGAGTCGACAAGCCACAGCTCGTCAAAGGCTCATCTTCAACCTGCCCACGTACAACAGTACCTGGGAGCAACAATAGACACTCTGGCAGCAAAGGCACAGCCAAACTCAGCAAGAATCAACAGCATTCAATTACTGATTCAAAAATTCAGACCTCAACACTCGCTCCCAGTGCGGGTGTTTATGCAGTTGATAGGCATGATGGCCTCCTGCATCTTCATAGTCCCTCACACGAGACTACACATGCGTCCGCTTCAGGAGTGCTTAGCACGGCAGTGGAACCAGGCTCAAGGACAATTGAAAGACCTAGTGTTGGTGACCGGTCGTGCATACCACACTCTGCATTGGTGGAACCCACAAAACCTTTGCAAGGGACTGTTCCAAGAGCCTGTACCACAAATAGTGCTTACGACGGACGCATCTCTCCTGGGATGGGGAGCGTATGTCCTCCATTACACAGTGCAGGGACTATGGACGACACAGCAAAAGAAGATGCACATCAACCTGCTGATGGCAATCGTCATGGCAATGAAGGCGTTCAAGGTACATTTGTGCAACAAAGTCGTGTTGATCCAGACGGACAACTTGACTGCCATCTACTACATACAAAAGCAGGGAGGGACACACTCTCCACAGTTGTCACATCTAGTGCAAAGCATGTGGAAGTGGACCATTCAGAGAAACATATTCCTCATGGCGGAACACCTCCCAGGCAGGGACAACCAGATGGCGGATCTGCTCAGCAGGCACAGCCACCAGATGCACGAGTGGGAGATTCATCCCTCGGTGCTACAACCGTACTTCCAGCAGTGGGGTCACCCAGACATAGACCTGTTCGCCACCAGGGAAAATGCAAAATGCCAAAGCTTCGCCGCCAGGTTTCCACATCCGCAGTCTCAGGGCAATGCGATATGGATGACCTGGTCAGGCAGGTTTGCGTACGCTTTTCCCCCAGCCCCGCTCATACCGCTAGTGGCACGCAAACTGGGTCAACACTCCATGACACTCATCCTAGTTGCTCCAACGTGGGCGAGGCAACCATGGTACACCACGTTCCTAGAACTTTCCGTGGTGCCTCATCAAAGGCTGCGGCTAACACCCAGTCTTTTAACGCAGAGCCATGGAGACATTCAGCACCCAGATCCGCAACGGTTGAACATTGCGATCTGGCTCCTGAAGTCATAGAATTTGGTTACCTAAACTTGCCTCCTGACTGTATGAATATTTTCAAGGGGGCCAGAAGACCCACCACCAGAGCGTGCTATGCGGCGAAGTGGAAACGATTTGTCATTTATTGTACCAATAATGACACAAATCCACTAGATGCTTCAACTCAAAACATCATATGCTATCTGTTACATTTACACAGATGCAATCTAGCATACAGTTCCATACGTATACATTTAGCTGCAGTGGCAGCTTATCTTCAGAACAAGCAACATCTTTCACTCTTCAGAGCGCCTGCTATTAAGGCTTTCATGGAGGGACTCAAACGAGTGATTCCTCCGCAACACCCACATTCACCTGTCTGGAACCTAAACGTGGTTCTCACCAGACTGATGGGACCACCCTTTGAACCACTCCACTCGTGCGAAATACAGTTCCTAACGTGGAAAGTGACTTTTTTAGTGACAATTACATCACTTCGAAGAGTTAGTGAGCTGCAAGCCCTAACTATTCAGGAGCCATTCATCCCAATTCACGCGAATAGGGTAGTGCTGCGTACAAACCCTAAACTTATGCCAAAGGTGGTGTCCCAGTTTCACATCAATCAAACGATAGAACTGCCAGTGTTCTTCCCAGATTCAGTGGCAGAAAGAGCTCTACATACACTAGACGTAAAGAGAGCTCTCCTGTACTATATAGACAGAACAAAACTTTTCAGGAAAACTAAGCAACTGTTTGTTGCCTTTTCACCACAGCACAAAGGCAACCCCAATTCCAAATCAGGTATAGCCAGATGGATTGTTAAGTGCATATAGATTTGTTATCAGAAAGCTAAATGCACATTAACAGTTCCCCCACGAGCACATTCAACACGCAAGTTAGGGGCATCCATGGCTTTCCTTGGAAACATTCCTCTAGAAGACATATGTAGAGCAGCCACATGGACAACCATACATACATTTACCAAACACTACTGTGTAGATGTACACTCCATGCAGCTGTAGGACAGGCTGTTCTAAAGACTCTATTTCAGACTGCTGCAGCTGGCACAGGTAGCCACTGCTAACGGGGAGACTGCTATACATTCTATGCACAGATATGAATTCAGCAGCCCACATGCCTCGAACGGAATATGCTACTTACCAGTATGCATCTGTTTTTAGCATGTAGGTCTGCTGACATTCATATCGCCCAACCTCCTCCCCGGTGCCTGTCGCAGCTGTAGCACTCAGAATTTATCTCTAGCATGGACATCACTTACTATATCATACTCCATCTCTGCCACAATGGCGAAAAACAATCTGAGGATGGAGAAGATGCCCATGCGCACTGTAGTCCGGGCGAGGAGCCACCTATCTCGTTGTACTTCGAAGACTCTTCCAGGACAACAATGTACAATCATCCGGACCCAACACTAGGCGGCGATATATGCACAGATATGAATGTCAGCAGCCCTACATGCCAAGAACAGATGCATACTGGTAAGTAGCATATTCCTTTTAATTTTTATGCTGAGTTTGTATCATTCTGTTCGGAGTCATGATTTTGGACCTATATCCATATTTTGAATTGACGTTATAAAATCATAGCAAGGTTTTGATCATTCCAAGTAGCCTGGTTAAGGGAAGGAACCAGTGTGGGAGAGATCCTCGGTTGACTGAGTTAGTGAAACATTTTTGGACTGAAGGAGTCACTGGTGGAGAGTTGGAGAAACCCTGTTTTTATTAAATTGTCGTTCAGAGAAAATAAGGTTATCCAGTTTGAGATTTTCAAAATTGTTTTTCAAGCTTGAGGTGTTTGAAAGGTAAGAGACCACGATACAGTGGTGAACTGTCTATTTCCTCATGAACTTAGAACACATTTTCTCTAACAATGGAACATAGTAATTCCATGTATAGTCAATAGGTAATGTGTGAAGGGATTTATGCGTGAACAGGAGTTACCCTGCTCTAGTGTGCACTGTACCTATTGAACTAATTGTTCACAATAATTTACTCAATCATTTGATATACTACTCCAAATTTGTTCCAAATTGTTAATACTTTACGTATCACTCTTCACAAAATATATCCTGTTCACGCATAAGTTATAATATAGTGTGGAGCCAACACATGAATATAGTGTAGCACCCTTGTACAAAAAGAGTTAAGATTACAGAAAGTTGTGTGAAAATTGAGTGCGCCTCTCACCCAGCTGTGGGTATCTGACTTTAATGTGTTAAGGGACCCTTGTGCTACGTTGTAATATAAATGTATTGCCACCGCGGGTAAGAAGTGCACGATTTCCATTTCTTTTTAAAATCGTAGGTTTTGTTTTTATAAAAGACATTTTATTTTAAGTTTCTTTTTTTCTTACTACGTTTGTCCAAACTGTATTGTTAATTTGTTTATTGCCAAGTGGGTTGATTTCTTTCTAGATTCTAAGAAATGGGGTTTGATAGCATAATTATTTTAGTAATCAGTCAAACATTTTTCAGGTCCCTTTGCTACTGTTTACTTTTGGGTGAGGGCAGTTACGGTAAATCCCAAATGAATGCATACCTAATGGTTCGGTGCTTATCTGCTTCTGCAGGGCAAAATGTTCCAGTTTTGTGGGAAGACCTGCTGTGACGAGTACAAGAAGATTAACAGTGTTATGGCAATGTGTGAATACTGCAAAATAGACAAGATTGTAAAGGAATCAGTGCGTTTCTCAGGTGTTGATAAAACATTCTGTAGTGAAGGTAAACACAAGTCATTTTTTTTTTTTTAAATTGCCACTAAATTAACATAATACTAAAATGAAAAACATTTCATAGGGATTTTTAATAGTAGACTTAAGCTCTTTAGTTGTAGTCCTGTCCAGGAATTATTTAGGTATTTGAGATTTAGATTATTAACATGTTTACATTCCATATTTGTTGGGTGCATGGTTACCCTCCTGCACATTGTGATTGAGCTAATCATGCGTCTGATACAGTCTCACAATAGATACATTTAAAAAAAAAAGAGAAATGCTTCAAGATTTTTGCCAAACTTCAAGCTCTGAGGGAGGAGGAAAGTTCCAAGCTGCCAAGCACGCAAAACAGTGTTCAGAATTGCTTCCTCGTTTGACTTTGGGAACCGAAGTTAGGTGGATAGAAATACAGGAACACTTTTTGAGTCTTTAATTAAGTTGTGCCAGTGTGTTACAAACTGCATAATTAGGTGCTTGAAGCAGTCAACCAGGCACATAATTTTGGCTCGAGCAGTTTTTCTGAGGGTAGCAGGAAAACGGAAAAGCATCTTTCTTAAAGATCTCGAAGATGTAAGCAACCTAACTGGAATTAAGACTGAAAGCTTGTAAAAAAAGGCCTTTAGATTTTGTTCCAACACGCTGTGTTCTGGCCCTGCTCACTTGACTACCACAGATGTGTCCAGGAATTGCAAACTGGCCAAAGATAGGCACTTCTGTTTTTCCAGAATACATCAGTATTGAGTTGTACTGCATCCATACTGCAATTATAGCTCACCGGTTTTTCAATTTATGTACATGTGCAGATGAGTCTTTCTGTGCGAATTATAAACTGCACATCATCTACAAAAGCGTAAAAATAATCTGTCCAGAGAATTGAATACTTTTTGTGAGGTGGGGAGTTGTAACCTAGATTTCAAACCTATTGTGGGAAGTCTTTAATCCATTGACACCCCACCGCCAGTAAGCTTAAAGAAAGACCCTAAAGGGGGGAATAGGTCACATCTTGTGCCCAGTAATTGAAAGAGGACGACAGCATTTTAGTACAATATAATCCCAATCTCTTAGAAGTCTGCAGGAAGACAGACATGACAATCTGTGTAAAATTTCTCAAATGTATTTGATTGCAAAATGCATAGAGGAAGTCTTCTGTACCCTGATGCACTCATTTTAGAGTTCAAAACCTATAATCACTTTTTCATTTATAGTGGGACACAAACTTAAAACAATTTTACAGGATTCAGTGAAGCTGAACTTGTTTTAAGAACAAATATTGAATATTTAGAACATTTGAAAATTTATACTTCAAAATTGTTAGCATATTCTAAAGAACACAAATATTTGCTGTACTATGTGATGACTTTGAGCAAATATAAAACATACATGCCAGTGTTGTATGGTCCATATTGCCTGCTCTCAAAGTTCGCAGCAGGGCGATTTCCATTTTAACAAAGGTATTAGAGCACAGAAGCTGTTTATAAAATAGAAATAAGTGACATGTTGATGCCAAGTACGCTGCAAGTTCTCTGGGTGTAACATATTTAATTTTCTTTTTCTTTGTGTTCTAGGATGTAAATTGCTGTATAAACACGATCTGGCCAAACGGTGGGGTAACCACTGTAAATTGTGCAGTTACTGTTTGCAGACGTCTCCAAAACTTGTGCAGAATCACTTTGGTGGAAAAATGGAGGAGTTCTGCAGTGAAGAGTGCATGTCAAAATATACTGTCTTGTTTTATCAGGTAAACAATAGTTAGCATTGCATCCGGGAAATGAAATCATTTATCGATTGTCTTCCAAAGTACAAATGCTTCTTAATTCACGAAATAACTCTGCATTCAGACTGTAATTTAAATATGTAGATACGTCACAAAATGTTCTGACTCAAACTCATTTTGAAGAACTTTTAATTAAAAAAGGACCTCAACAATTCAGTAAAGAACATGTTTTCTGTTTTCTACTTGTGCAGCAGGTGGAACCAAAAAAATGCTCTTCTATTGAGAAATGAACTCTGATGATTTTGTAGAAATGTTGATCTGATAGACATCTAGCTGTAGATTCTGTACCTTAGAATTATCTTCACACGGTTTGGTTGATTGTGGTCTTAGGGCGCCACTCCTGGCTGAGAACTGGCTTTTCAGGGGATGTCAAAGCTTAGCTTTTGGTAGTTCCATTTGGGTCCTGTCTCTTCAGTTACCAGGTGGATTCAGCGCTGGAGCACATTAAGAACAGCAGGGATACAGCCAGGTTCTTGGGCATTTCCATGGTCCCTTGCAACCCCAAATCCGCTCTTCGTGGCCACTGGAGGGTCTTCCAGCTGCGCCTTTCCCTGCCCAGCCACTGCAGCACGCAAGCTTCTGCGCTTCTGCATGGTTGAAGACATGGTACCCACAGACCCCATGGGTCGGGCAGCTAGAGGTCGGGCCTGTCCACCACCCCTCAACAGCCACAGCTTCCAAACTGTTGAAGTGTTCCCTATTGCCATCATAGGCACACAGTGGGAGGCAGGATACACCATCCCTTGCCCCACTCAATGTCTCTTACATCAAACCGATGGGTTCTCCAAATTGTCCGGTGGGGATTCTCCCTTCCCTTTGTGACTACCCCTCCACCTAAGTCACCTGCTTGTTACACGCTGACAGAGGACAATCTCCTCTTACTCCTCCAGACAGTGACAGCTCTTGTGGCCAAGTGAACCATCAAGAGTGTTCCGATGGCAGAAGTAGGTCCTGGTTGCTATCCCGCTGTGTTCTGGTGCCGAAAAAGGGAGAGGGAGGCCAGTCTAGATTCTGAGGAACATCGTGACTGTCATGTGTTACTGCAACAAACAGGATAGCATGGCATTTGCAGGAAGCTCATCGGATTTCATCTGGCAGATGACGAGTGGTGTCTTCCTCCCTTGGTGGCGCAGGACGTTTTTGACCAGTGGGGTGTGCCTCTTTTGGATTATTTTGCGATGCTGAGAACATGCAGTGTCAAGATTGTTGCGAAATTCCTGCCAAGGGTGTTTTAGCGGACACATTGCTAATGCGATTTACAAAAGGGGGTGGTGATGAACAGAGTGTCTGAATTGAGCAGACCACTCTTACCCAGTCCAAAGATCAGGGCTTGATCCATCACCGTTATTTATCTCACTGCCCCATCCCAGCTCAGAATCTGGCTATATGCAAATCAGTCTGTCCCTGGCCCAGTGCATCATGGGAACAGGGCAGACTAAACTACCAAGCCAATTCTTTACCAGAAAGGAGACAAGCTACCGGGGACCGGTTTCTGGCATTTCAGCCTCTTCGGCCCGGCTTGCTTGAATCCTGATGGAGCAGTGAGAAAGGGACTCATGTCTGAGCATACCCTGCCACACCTATAGTGGCCAAAATCGATTTACAAAAGGGGGTGGTGATGAACAGAGTGTCTGAATTGAGCAGACCACTCTTACCCAGTCCAAAGATCAGGGCTTGATCCATCACCGTTATTTATCTCACTGCCCCATCCCAGCTCAGAATATGGCTATATGCAAATCAGTCTGTCCCTGGCCCAGTGCATCATGGGAACAGGGCAGACTAAACTACCAAGCCAATTCTTTACCAGAAAGGAGACAAGCTACCGGGGACCGGTTTCTGGCATTTCAGCCTCTTCGGCCCGGCTTGCTTGAATCCTGATGGAGCAGTGAGAAAGGGACTCATGTCTGAGCATACCCTGCCACACCTATAGTGGCCAAAATCGATTTACAAAAGGGGGTGGTGATGAACAGAGTGTCTGAATTGAGCAGACCACTCTTACCCAGTCCAAAGATCAGGGCTTGATCCATCACCGTTATTTATCTCACTGCCCCATCCCAGCTCAGAATCTGGCTATATGCAAATCAGTCTGTCCCTGGCCCAGTGCATCATGGGAACAGGGCAGACTAAACTACCAAGCCAATTCTTTACCAGAAAGGAGACAAGCTACCGGGGACCGGTTTCTGGCATTTCAGCCTCTTCGGCCCGGCTTGCTTGAATCCTGATGGAGCAGTGAGAAAGGGACTCATGTCTGAGCATACCCTGCCACACCTATAGTGGCCAAAATCGATTTACAAAAGGGGGTGGTGATGAACAGAGTGTCTGAATTGAGCAGACCACTCTTACCCAGTCCAAAGATCAGGGCTTGATCCATCCTAAGCGTGGAAGGGTATACTCAGATGTGAGTCCCTTGCTCATTGCACCATCAGGATTCAAGCAAGCCGGGCCGAAGAGGCTGAAATGCCAGAAACCGGTCCCCGGTAGCTTGTTTCCTTCCCAGTGTAAGAATTGGCTTTTGTAGTTTGGTTTGCCCTGTTCCCATCATGCACTGGGACAGGAACAGACTAATTTGCATACAGCCAGGTTCTGAAACTGGGATGGTGCAGTGAGCTAAAAAACGGTGTTGGATCTAGCCCTGATCTCTTGACTGGGTGAGAGTATTCTGTTTAATTCAGAGACTCTGTCCCTCACCACCCCTTGTTGTTAATATTTTTGTCCACCCTAAGCGTGGAAGGGTATACTCAGATGTGAGTCCCTTGCTCATTGCACCATCAGGATTCAAGCAAGCCGGGCCGAAGAGGCTGAAATGCCAGAAACCGGTCCCCGGTAGCTTGTTTCCTTCCCAGTGTAAGAATTGGCTTTTGTAGTTTGGTTTGCCCTGTTCCCATCATGCACTGGGACAGGAACAGACTAATTTGCATACAGCCAGGTTCTGAAACTGGGATGGTGCAGTGAGCTAAAAAACGGTGTTGGATCTAGCCCTGATCTCTTGACTGGGTGAGAGTATTCTGTTTAATTCAGAGACTCTGTCCCTCACCACCCCTTGTTGTTAATATTTTTGTCCACCCTAAGCGTGGAAGGGTATACTCAGATGTGAGTCCCTTGCTCATTGCACCATCAGGATTCAAGCAAGCCGGGCCGAAGAGGCTGAAATGCCAGAAACCGGTCCCCGGTAGCTTGTTTCCTTCCCAGTGTAAGAATTGGCTTTTGTAGTTTGGTTTGCCCTGTTCCCATCATGCACTGGGACAGGAACAGACTAATTTGCATACAGCCAGGTTCTGAAACTGGGATGGTGCAGTGAGCTAAAAAACGGTGTTGGATCTAGCCCTGATCTCTTGACTGGGTGAGAGTATTCTGTTTAATTCAGAGACTCTGTCCCTCACCACCCCTTGTTGTTAATATTTTTGTCCACCCTAAGCGTGGAAGGGTATACTCAGATGTGAGTCCCTTGCTCATTGCACCATCAGGATTCAAGCAAGCCGGGCCGAAGAGGCTGAAATGCCAGAAACCGGTCCCCGGTAGCTTGTTTCCTTCCCAGTGTAAGAATTGGCTTTTGTAGTTTGGTTTGCCCTGTTCCCATCATGCACTGGGACAGGAACAGACTAATTTGCATACAGCCAGGTTCTGAAACTGGGATGGTGCAGTGAGCTAAAAAACGGTGTTGGATCTAGCCCTGATCTCTTGACTGGGTGAGAGTATTCTGTTTAATTCAGAGACTCTGTCCCTCACCACCCCTTGTTGTTAATATACATTGCTAATGCAGCAGAGCACAGGGCCTCTGTATGTTTCACTGCTGCCTCTTCTGCTCTGGGTTCTGAGGAAGATCAGAACCGACCAAAGCCAAAGTCCGCTTAATAGCCCCGTTGAGCATGAGAATGTGCCCTCTGATCCGCCTAACTCTCTGGGTTTATGCAAGCTCTATGTAGTGCACCAATATGAGTTACAATGCGTAGTGTATCCAGGCGACCTTTACTGGTTTACAGGGGTTAAAAAAAATAATCCAAAATGCTCTTGTGGTTTTGTGGGTTACAGTTTAGTCTTATCAGAGGATAGTATTAGGCATTTATTGTACACACAGACCCAGTAAGTGAGAGAGACACTCAATAAATAAATCCAACACTAATTCATAAAGACACAGATTTTGCATGAGTGTAGACACCAAAGTTATCGTAATCAAGTAAGTACTTTTCGAGATAATGATTTTTCAAGACTTAAAAAATGCACTGTATTGTATTTTTACAGTGGTAATGTTATCCTAATGGGTAGAACATATACTGCATTCAGTCACTTGGTACTTCTGGACCTAAGGTAAGTATGGGACAAGGCCCAAGGCTGCACCAACAGATCACCTCGGTCGGCTTTGGGGTGTCTGTATGCAGAAGTGCTCTTTGGCATCAGGTGCCCTGCTCAAGTCAATGGGAGACAGTCCTGTTGAAAAAAGGCCTAAGCAGGGACTGGGGGACCGTCTGGTTAAACCCACGGGTAAGGGGACACCATCGGTCTACTTTAACTTGGGTGAGGGGCTCCTGTGCAGTGAGGCTTTGTCCAGTGGGGTTGCACTGTTAAAGACAGTTGCAGTTCTCGGACCATGTTGTCACTGACTTCTCCCTCGGACTCTGGCTGGGAAGCAATGGGGCAGGGGTGCTTAGAAGTGCTAGTCGCAGTCGAGCAGAGCCGCACTCTCGGTCTTGGTGACCTAGTGAAGAGGGGAAACAGGGCAGCAGGGCCACTCTCTGTGCTGCCCTGGTGGATCCCGACGTCCCTTGATGGTAGGTCTTGCTTTGTGCTGTTGGAGTGCGGACTGGACCACAAACAAGCTTTGGTTGCTGCAACTGCTCTGGTAAGGGCATCGGTGCTGGTTGGCTCCTGGGGGTCCTCGCATCTCCAAACTTGGCAAGGAGGTGAGTCTGTCCTCTTGGAGCATGAAGCCCTGTCTCCTGTCATGCTGTTGCTTTGGTGAGCCCGATGGCTAGGAACACGGTGAACCGGCAGATGCGTTGCTGTGCTTGCAGATGCTGGGGAGCAGATCTTTCCAATTCAGGTGCTGTGAACTCTTGGCGTAGTAGGTCCCAGCGATAGTCGATGTGCAAGCAGCTTGGCAGTGTTTTGCGCCATTCTTCGATTGCAGAACTTCAGTTCTCGCTTTCTTTGGTCCTCCTCCTTTCCGTCTAGGTTCCCAGTGATCAAATCGGATTTCCTGCAGTCAGGGGGCCACCAAATACTCAATTTAGGGGTGTTAAGGGGAGTGAAGGGTAGTAGACAGTGGGCTACTTACCACTGGGGTCACGATACCACCTAGATGAACACTTTCTGTGGGGAGTGGATCTCAACCTGTCCCAGAGTTCCTAATCCCACCACACAGAAGATGAAATTCTCTTTCATGTTCACTTCAGGGTGCCCACCATAGGAGTGTGACTAGCCTGAAAGTGCAGCATGCCTCCTTGCAAAGCTCATTTCCCTCCAGTCCTGGTTCCCAATGGTGCCTCAAGGCAGGGGGTAGCATCTCCCAGGTTTTGGGAAAGCCAGACTTGCATAACAATGGTGGTGGACTCTTTGAAGCCCCCTGCCTTGACATGCTAATTGATTAGCTATTTTGCTGGAGGAGATGTAAACACCTCCTGTCAGAGCAAGCATTGTTTCTGACATCTGAGTGCAGGGCACTCATTTCCTAGAGGTTCAGAAAGTAGTCTGTGTTGAACAGGACTAGTCGGCTAGCACACCAGAGCAGTAGTAGGGTTCAGGGGGTACCTCTAAGGTACACTCTGGGTGCATATACTAATAAATCCATCACTGGAATCAGTGGGTTTATTAATACTATGTGTTTGATAGCCTACACCATAGGTTCAAGCAAAGCTATTATGTAGCTGAGAAACTCAATTTGAACAGTCCCAACCTTAAGATGACTTCCTTGCTCACTTGTACTATCCAGCAATGGAATAAGACATTACTAGGTCATATCTGCTTATTCAGACATGTCCTCAGGTGCTATAACACGCCTTCCCTTAGGGCTCCTCAGCCTGCTGTAGGGGTGACTTACCTATAGCCCATGCAGTGTCTTTGACATAGCAAACTTCTGTGTGCCATGTCATATTTTAAAACTTGGTTTGTACCACATCTCACAGTCTGCAATGGCAGTCTGTTGGGAATTTGTCTTCTTCCCCTAGGGTGGCATAAGATATGCTGCAGCTTGTTGGGACCCTCTTAAGTAACCATGCCCTATGTACCTTGGGTACCATTACTAGGGAATTATAGGTGTGCTAAAGTTCTTAGCCAATTGTGTAACAATCAGACATTACTTTAAGAAAGGAGTACTGGTACTGAGGTCTGGTTAGCAGGCACTGTTAGTCGAAAAATCAGCATCTAGTAGCTAACAAGCATTTGCAATGCAATAGATCTCGCATTTACATGAGTTTGAGCTATTAACATTGCAAATGACAATGCCTTTTATTTTTATTTTCGTTTTTAAAACATAAATAAAAGGCATTGTCATTTACAATGCCAATATCTTAAGCTCGCGTAAATGCGAGACCTGTTGCATTGCAAATGTTTGCTTTCTATGCTTTCAAGGGCGAGGCAGAGTGAATTGTTGGGGTGTGTATATCAACTTATAATTATTATAACGCCGGGTGTGGAGTTCCGAATACATGCGTTAATGTGAAGTATTTTATTGTTCGTCATGGTGTTATAAAGACACGTTGTTATATTGACTAAGCAGTGTGCCATTTTCGTGTGTAAGTGTGATCCTGCCTCCTCAGGCCCCCCTGGTGCCATCTCAGCAGCACAGGAATTCTCAGATTCCCAAGGCAGGATGATGGAAGACCAAGGTCACTCGTCGAACAGTGCATTGCGTGATAGCCCACGAGTTGATTGTGGATTGAGAAATTTCAAAACGGCTGTGGCACCAGACGTTTTCACCGCGAGTAAAGTATTCATCTGAAAGAGACACGTTAGTGATAGATTCCTTACCTCAGAATATCCCCAGGCGTCCGACTGTATCCGGAAACTTATGCGTAGCAGTATCCTTGCGCGTCAGTAGGCGTCTGCGGCTCCGCGTCCGTCGTCGTGGGCGCCGTGATGACGTCGTCGGAGTACTTAGACGCCGCCTCCGCGTGCTGACGTCAGTTATTCTTTTTTCCGCGCCAGCCAGCGCAGATCTGGAAAAAGCAGTAACCCTAGTCAATTTTTGACTAACTTTTTGGGATCATTTTTGATCATTTCCCGAAGTCTTGCGACTTCGGTGCCGTAGGGATGCCTGGTTTCAAGCACTGCGAGGTTTGCGACCGGTCACGGATTCTCACCACCTGTGCCTAACTTGTCTAGTCGCCGACCACGACGACAAGGCCTGCTCCGACTGCCGGGCCCTCTCTTTGAAAGCCAGGCGGGAGCGGTCACGCAGGCGACTCGAACTCCGGCAGTCTGCCCCGCGCCGCGTGAGGTCCCGGTCCCACAGGAGGTCGAGGGACCGGTCACGGGGACGGAGCCACCACAGCTCCGGGAGTCGGCACCACTCCTCCGGGTCGAAGTCGTCGTCAGGTAAAAAGCACAAGAAGTCGAAGAGGCGTCATCACTCTTCTGACTCCCCCCGACGCTCAAGCGATGCGGCCGGGGGTTCGGGTGACACCGCCCACGCGACTCCTTCGGAGTCACGGGTGTCGCGACCCGCCCCACACCCTCCGGTCCCTGGGCGAGACGCGACGCCGGAGGAGATCGAGCACTTCCTCATGGCCATGAGGTCCCTTTCTCCTCCGACGGGCTCCGCGGCGCCTTCGGGTTCAGCGGACCCGTCTGGGGCCCCTAGCGGGTCAGGGGCTTCGGCCCCGACGCCGTCGGGTGCTCCGGCGCCTTCGGGCCCGGTGTCGTTGGACCCCACTGGTTGATCAAAATAACAATACCTAGGCAACTTAGGGGTCCTGTAGGGATATCAGGTACAATAACACAATGATAATAAAAACACAAAAATTGTGTACAGTGAAGCAGTGTACAGGAAGGATAAACTATATAACAAGTTCATATAAATCTAATTTATTTAGAATGTATTACAAAGAATATTTTTATTTAAAAAAACATATACACAATCAATCAATATAGCAATTGATACATGGAATTTCAACATATATACTCCGTCGTATTTAAAATCAATTTACATGACTAAAATTATACATTCATAAAAAACAACAACCAAGTGGGTAAATGAAGAATCTCTTCGCGCATTTCGGCGTTACACACGCCTTCTTCGGGAGACCACTTGAGATTTGTTTCGGCGTTACACACGCCTTCTTGAGCGCTTTGAGGACTCCAGGGCTACGGCCAAGTCCTTGGGCTTCTCGGCCCATGTGACGCCAGTGGGGGGCAGGGTTCGCCATCACCACTCTCACTGGCGCAC
The DNA here is from genome assembly GCF_964263255.1 of Lissotriton vulgaris. NCBI lineage: Eukaryota > Metazoa > Chordata > Amphibia > Caudata > Salamandridae > Lissotriton > Lissotriton vulgaris. The sequence goes on along the minus strand of NC_141687.1, from coordinate 956,344,695 downwards.
TGTCACTTCGGACAGGTGGGTGCTGCAGATCGTCCGGAGGGGCTACTCCCTCCCCTTCGAGACGACCCCTCAAGCCATGCCACCGCAATACCACCGCGTATCGGGGGATCACTTGCGGCTTCTGCAGGAGAAAGTTTCGGCCCTCTTGGCCAAGGGGGCCATCGAGCACGTTCCTGGGCCAGAAGTAGGACGTGATTGCTACTCCCACTACTTTCTGGTACCCAAGAAGGGCAAAGGGGGCCTACGCCCTATCTTGGACCTACGGAACGTCAACGGCTTCCTCCGGAAGGAGAAGTTCAAGATGCTGACTCTGGTTCAGGTCTTAGCTGCCCTGGACCCAGGAGACTGGATGGTAGCGTTGGACTTGCAGAATGCTTATTTTCATATCCCCGTCCTGCCGGCCCACCGGCGTTACCGGCGGTTCACGGTAGGCCACGAGCACTTTCAGTTTACCGTGCTACCCTTCGGCCTTACCAGCGACCCACGGGTGTTCACGAAGGTGATGGCGGTGGTCGCTTCTCTTCTGCGCCGGTTAGGGGTCTCAGTCTTCCCCTACCTCGACGACTGGTTGTTGAAGGCGGGCTCGCCCCAGACAGTAGTCAACCACCTCCAGACAACGGCAGACCTCTTGCACCAGCTGGGGTTCTCTATCAATGTGCCGATGTCACACCTGTGTCCCTCTAAGAAGCTCCTTTTCATCAGAGCGGCTCTCGACTCGGCGCAGTTTCGCTTTTACCCACCCGAGCAGCGGGTTCGGGATATACAGGCTCTAATTCCAATCTTCTAGCCTTTATCCCGAGTTTCGGTCAGGTTGATGCTGCGGCTTCTGGGGCTGATGGCTTCCTGCATTCTTCTGGTGCATCCTGCCCGGTGGCGGATGCGGGCTCTGAAGTGGGACCTGAAGTTTCAGTGGGCCCAGCATTAGGGCAACCTGTCCGACCATGTCCTGATCTCGGAGGGCACTGCGAGACAGCTGCAGTGGTGGCTCACGGACCGCAATTGGGTCAGCGGCAGATCCCTCTCCCTTCCCCAACCGGAGCACCTAGTTGTGACGGACGCGTCCCTCCAGGGCTCGCGAGGCCACATGGAGAGGCGGAGATCAGAGGCCTCTGGTCTCCGGCGGAGTCCTGGCTCCATATCAACCTTTTGGAGCTGCGGGCGATTCGTCTAGCACTGAAGGCATTCGTCCCCTCTGTCCGGGAGAGTATATTGGAGGTGTTCACGGACAACACCACCGCCATGTGGTACTGCAACAAACAGGGCGGGTGGGGTCGTGGACCCTCTGCCAGGAGGCTCTGCGCCTCTGGCAATGGCTGGAACATCAGGGCGTGACTCTGGTGGTTCAACACCTGGCAGGTTCTCTGAACGCCAGGGCGGACGAACTCAGCCGCCGGTGCATGATGGATCACAAATGGCGTCTGAACACAGACGTGGCGCAAGGTTTCTTTCTGCAGTGGGGAGAGCCTTGGTTAGATCTATTCACCATCTAAGAGAACGCGCAATTACATCAATTCTGCGCGTTGGAATTTCCAAGGCGGCACTCGCTTGGAGACGCTTTTCGTCGCGAGTGGAGTTACGGTCTGTTGTACGCCTTTCCGCCTATACCACTTCTGCCCAGAGTGCTGAAGAAGATCAGGCGCGACCGGGCACAAGTCATTTTTGTGGCTCCGAACTGGGCACGAAGGTACTGGTATCCCAAGCTACTCAGTATGTCAGTCGATCCCCCGGTTCGTCTGCCTCTTCAAGAGGACCTTCTGTCGCAGCAGCAGGGGACGGTCCTCCACCCGAACCTGTCCAGTCTCCACCTCCATGCTTGGAGATTGAGCGGCGACAGTTGAGGGGATTTGACTTGCCTCCTGAAGTCTGTAACATCATTCAGGCAGCCAGGCGTCCATCCACAAAGTCGGTATACACCTGCAGGTGGAACAGATTTGTGGCATGGTGCACAGCAAAGCCTGTGGATCCCCTCAATGCCCCTCTTTCTGAGGTTCTTCTCTTTCTTCTTTCTCTTGCCCAGCAGGGCTCTGCTCTGGACACTATCAAGGGCTACCTTTCTGCTCTTTTAGCCTTTTTGAGGCTGCCTGATCAACCTTCTTTGTTCAAGTCCCCCATAGTTAATCGATTCCTGAAAGGCATCACACATACGTTCCCTCCTGTTCCCTCTGTGATGCCTCAGTGGGACTTGAACTTAGTTCTAACTTTTCTGATGTGCGCTCCCTTTGAGCCACTTCACAACTGTCCTCTTCGCCTTCTCACTTTGAAAACTGCCTTCCTGGTAGCCATCACCTCTGCCAGGAGAGTGAGTGAGCTCCAGGCTCCATTCTGTAAACCTCCTTTCCTTTCAGTCCATCCGTACAAGGTTGTGTTGCGGACAAGGCCCTCTTTCCTACCCAAGGTAGTCACGGCCTTCCATATTGGGCAATCTATCACCTTGCCCACCTTCTTTCCGCCTCCGCATCCCTCGAGAGAGGAAGAGAGGCTCCACCGTCTGGACCCAAAACGTGCGCCCTTGTTCTATCTGGACCGCACACGCCAGTTCCGGGTGGATGACCAACTCTTTGTTGGTTACGTGGGCGCTAAGAAGGGGAAAGGGGTGCACAAGCGGACCATCTCGCGGTGGATCATTTTGTGTATCCAGGCGTGTTACTCCTTGGCTAAGAAGGAACCCCATGTGGGGCTGAGGGCTCATTCCACTCGAGCCACAGCGACTACAACTGCCTTGGGCCGAGGTGTGCCCTTGCAGGACATTTGCCAGGCGGCTATGTGGGCCTTGCTGCACACGTTTGCAAGACATTATTGCCTGGACAGTCCAGTCCGGAGAGATGGCTTCTTTGGCCGTTCCGTCCTCCAGGACTTTCTGGTGTGATTATTGGTTCGCAGACCCACCACCACGGGATTGGTATTACTGGGGTATCTATTCTAAGGTAAGGAATCTATCACTAACGTGTCTCTTTCAGATGCACAAGTTACTACTTGTGTAACAATATATCTGTAAGAGACATTAGTTAGTGATGGATTCCTTACCGACTCACCCATCCTCCCTGTTCTGCGAACCGATATCTAAGGTTAAGGTCATCCCCTTTTAGGGCCCTAGTTTCATGGCACCAGTGTTGGTTTTTGGCATAGCTCCGCGTTTCTGGCTCGGAAAAGCTGTTTCTAAGAACTGACGTCAGCACGCGGAGGCGGCGTCTAAGTACTCAGACGTCATCCCGGCACCCACGACGCCCAACGCGGAGCCGCAGACGACGCCTACCGACTCGCAAGGGTACTGCTACGCAAAAGTTTCCGGATCCAGTCTGACGCCTGGGGATATTCTAAGGAAAGGAATCTATCACTAACTAATGTCTCTTACAGATATATCGTTACACAAGTAGTAACTTGTGCATCTCACGAGCTGCTTTGCGTACATACCTCTCCTGGCTCTGCCAAGCCGTAATCTACTCACTGCTGCTAAACTCTGCCCGGCACAGGAGCCGTTTTCAATGACAGTGTCACGGAGTGCAGTTCACACTCACCCGTGAAGAGCCACCGGTTTGGTGCCAGTCGCGTTTGCATGCTCCACATCGGTTCACACGAACGAGTCTCGTTGATCCTGTTGCTCTTCTTGCTACTTGGAAGTAGTCTAAGAGCTTCACAATTTAGCAGGTACAGGACCTGGTTCTGATAGACGAAGTTGTCCAAGACCACACAATGTGTTCAAACGAGGATCCCGGGATTAGAACTGTGTTGGAACGGACAGAAAGTAAGCGGTTTGGACAGTAGACTATATGGAGCGACCTTGTACATCCGGCATTGAGAGGTGTACCCCTACATCTTGGAGCATTGTCTCTGGGCCCAATCGGAATGCTTTCAAAGCTGGTATATTTTATGTGAAGTGGACGGGTGATGGGAGAGACAGAGCTGTCTCGGGGATGCTTCGAAAACCACCAGCTGTGATGTCTATGTGCCGCCAACTCAATGATGCCTATTTTAGCCTGCTTGTGCCTCAGAATTTGGCGTACCAGTTGATTGGTCGAACGCTGTGTATGTGGGGCGGGAGCTCGGATGCTGTCGGACATCGGTTTGTTCAGGCATCTCTTTTGTGGTCAGTGGTGTGTTGCTGTTTGGCGTCCATGGTGCTTGTGGAAGAACGGACCGGCGGCCGAACGAAGGCATGTTGATGATTAGTCAGTGTTTAACTCTCGGACCACAGATTTTCACACCCTTTCACATCCTTTCGTACGCCCAACTCACACCAGAAACACTTTACTTTCTTTACTGCTTTGGGGGGTGAGCCGGTAGGGGGCGAGGGCTCAACTGAAAGCGCACAACCCTGTGCTGTGATGCCTTCCAATAATTAAAACAACATGTAAAACTTTGGCAGCACATATTCGAACGAAGGAAAGTGTGGAAGTTGGAGGTGGAGATGGGGCACGGGTGGGGAGACAGAAGGAGGTACAGGAACCCCCTCTCTTTTAGTAGCTAAAGCAGGGTTTTCCCCTGGCCGGGTCTGATGAGCTGAATAAACTGGGGACACACTGTTTACTTTGATTCGTTTTAGTTCTTTCCGCGCCTCCCTTGTTTCCGAATGCACATGCTTAACATTTTAAGGACAAGCCCATTGCAGTGAGGCTTTTCGGGCTGGGTTGAGGCACACAGTCTGGGCGGGACTGGGGCACAGGTCGGCCTGGAGCGCAGAACAGCCTCTGTAGTAGAATAAGACGGAAGAGACGCAGGAGCGAGACGCTGTGAGCGTGCACGTTGCCGTGCCCTGCACCTTGTGCCAGTGGCGCATGCGGTGTTCCCTCGCTGTGTTGGAGTACTGCTGCACGGTTTGTGAGGCTATGGGAGGGGGCCGCCAAAGCTAAAAAAAAAAAAAAAAAAAAAGAAACAGCCCCTGCACGCCATGCTGCATGCCGGAGGAGCCTCCCTGCCAGAGAAGAGCTACCAGGTCGCCTTCAAGACGGGTCAGTAGCGGCACTGCAGTGTCTGCGAGCGCTGCACGCTACTTCTGCTTGAGTCTCTCCTTTTGCCTCTCTCCTTGGGCAGGTTCTATGTCTGTGGTGGTTTCTTTGCTCCCTTGTAGGTGACAATATATTCTGCTTTTCCACCCAAGACCATGCTTGTCGTGTAGTCACTGAATGGCGCGCGACCCGATCTCATTCAGGATGCTGCCATGAATGCTTTCAAGGGAGACACGTAAGCGCGTCCACAGACCCTGATTGGCTCGTGCACCGGTCTGTACCACTTGGGAGAGAAAACGACAACAATAGGTCTCGCTGGCGACATGCGTCGCCAAGTGCGAGACCTAAAAAAGGGGCAAGAAGTGGTAAGGCAACTGCACCTTGGGCTTTGCTCCTGAATTATTGTATGTAATTCTTCAGTATTGGTGTTCCTTGCTAAAATTAATCTATTCAAGGCTTTTGGCAGAAGGTTGAGGCCTGGTATAGCGACTACTGTATCCACTGCAGGGTAAGTTGTCGAATAATTCCTTTTTTGTTTTATCATTTCCCAGCAAGGCTTTGCAGTTGGCCCAGTTAAAGGCTGCACATCGGGGATCTGACCTATTTACCTTTGATTGTCCAGTGTTTATTCAAGTGATTTGTTTTGATTAGGTTTTCAGTTGTTTTAAAAGACATTTCAGCCAGGTTTCCGAAGTGCACTCTTCTAGATCCCCTGCACAGTTTTGCTCCTCACCATCAAGATGGTTTTTGATATTGTTTTCTTCTGCACTACATGTCAGTAAGCTGAAGGTGCTGTTGGTGTAACCTTTGTATGCTTTTGTTTGATAAATTTTTACAGAGGACCCCGGGCACCCTTTCGGTCAAAGGTTGTACCATGCTTCCACGTGGGTCAGTCCATCACCCTCCCTGCCTTTTTGTCTCCATCTCCAATGACTGAGGAAGAAAGGTGCCACTGGCTTTACCTTAGGCTAGATCTTTGTTTTTATGTGAGGCGTCCAAAGAAAGAACATGTAGATGACCAGTACAATGAAGGGATGGCAATGCAGAAACTGACCCTGCCCAGGTTGTATAGTCTTGTTTTTTCCCTGGACGAAGATGGTTAAACATCGTATGAGCCTGTGGTCTCACTTGTGAATATATATATATATATATATATATATATATCTCACCAAAGTGAGGTACAGTATGTATAGAGTCCAAGGGTCTCCAGAGGTGTGGCAGAGGCTAAAGTGGTAGCTTGGTCGAGCAGTAAGGCAGTATCAGAGGACAGTGTAGAGCATTTGATGTTCACACTCAGTCAGCAAATGGTCTCACACACTCAAGAACTGAACTCTAGGCCAATTGTTTTGTATATAAACATATACCGTTTTATTTCTAGAACCAAGCAAACCTGGTGCAGATGAGCATAAAAATACTTTTCAGTAATAAATTACTTGTATGAACACAGTTCAAAATAGCAGTGTAACTTGTACTGGTTCTGGTTACAGTTTTAAGAAAGCAGTTGGCAACACATTGCAGGTATAGTACATTCAATTGAATGGGCTTTTTAAGTAAAATGTAGTTAATTACTTTTCAGATTACTTTTGCTAACGCTGGACTGGATCCTGGATTCAGTCCTGGGACATTTCCTGAAAACAGGTGAGGAAATGCATTTTGGTTAAAGGTACGATTTTTAAGGAATATTATTGGATTTCAAAAGTTGACACTTAGAAACTTTTTCACATAGAATCACCATTGTTATCCTATGGGAGGAAATTCACTTAGCAGCTAAGTTAGGTTATTGTTACTTTTTCTTACTCAGTGCTGGATCCTGGATTCAGCACTGGGACATTTCCTGAAAACAGTTTAGAAAACGTGTTTTGGTTATTCGGCTGATTTTTAAGGAATATTTGCAGTTTTCAAAAGTCGACATTTAGAAACTTTGTGGGAGAAAAAGTGTCAATGTTATCCTACAAGGAAAAATGAGTTATCTGTTTCAGGGTGTGTAATCAGTCTTTTGAGTTAGTGTTTAGGGGTTAGACTCGGGGGGTCTCCCAGGGTCAGTGATGCACTGTTGCACCCTCAGCGGCTCTCGGGCTGCCGGGTGCAGAGTGTTGAGGCCCAATGTTATGCAATGGAGGATGGGGCGACTCCGGTTGGTCGCGGCTGCAAGCAGGCCACAGGGTTGTGGGAGCAAAGCTCCTGGACTTAAGCTCAGGGCAAACAAATTCGCACCAAAGGAGTACTCAGCGGCACTAGGGCGGCCGGGTGCAGGATGCTGTTTCGACGTCGGATGCCCTGTTTCCAATAGAGAACCTCTGGTTTGCAAAAGCACTGCAGGCAGGGAGGCAAAGGACTTCTGGGTGTGACCACCACTTCGAGAGTTAAGTTGGGAAGTTAGTGGTTGGATAGGCACCGTCTGTTTGGGCACACAAGTCCGTGGGGCGTCGGGTACAGGGGTGACTTTTGGGGTTGGATCTTCTTAAGAGCTCCTGGTCGGGCGGTTAGGGGGGCCTTCTGGATTTAGGTTGCAGGTGTCGGCTTGAGGCAGGTCAGGGGTCGGCGGATCTCGATTCAGGATCGCTGGGGTGCCCTCCTCATCGTGTTTGCCTACTCAAACTTGGGCTGTGGACGGCGGGTCCAGAGTGGGGCGGATTCGTGGTTTCCAGCTGCTGCCAGAGGTTGCAGTTGAACAAATCCGGTTTTCACAGGAGAAGCAGTCTTTGGAAGTGAAGGCAGGCGGCGGTTACCGGCTGCAGGACACACTGGGATTTTGCAGGAGCAGGTTTGAGCGGGAGACAAGTCGGTGGGGCTGGGACCAAGTCAGTGGGCGTCTTCCTCTTGTTAGCTTCTGCACGGCCGTTCGGTCCTTCTTCTTTTCTTCTTGTTTCAGGTCTGGATCTGAGGAAGCCAGGTTCAGGGGTGCTCCTAAATACTAGATTTAGGGGCGATACAGGTAGGTTAAAGGCAGGGACAAATGAGTCCCTTCCCTGGGTGGCAACACCCCCTATTATGCCACCCTCCTGTGGGAGGGGGGCATGTACCTGACCCTGGTTGGCTGAGTCCCCCCATCTTCAAGATGGCGTGGACTTTGAGTTGTGCTTCACCTCGCCTCCCCCGCCTGAGGGGTGGAGTTGGCAGAGGTGGGTACATCTCTCTTCCTCACTTGTTTTTCCTGCTCAAAAGTGGGGATCGGAACCAGTGGGGACCAGTTTCTGAAAGTAGCAATTGGCCTGGGGAAGCTCACGAAGGCGGCAAACCTTTGAAACTTCCCCTTGTGAACCCTACCCATCCTGGGAGAGGAGGCTTGGCACCTCGTCCCAGGATGGGCATTGTTTCAGGTCCCAGAGAGCAGCTGGCTCTCGTCCCAGGGGTCCTGAAATATGTCTAGGGGTAGCAGCTGAAAGCAGCCACTCCGCCTGTACACTAGTGGTGGGTTCGTTTTCAGGGGACATCTCGAAGATATACTCTGTGAGCATTTTTCATTAAATTCCACACTGGCATCAGTGTGGGTTTAATGTGCTGAGGAGTTTGATACCAAACTTCTCAGTTTTCAGTGTAGACATTAGGTGCTGTGGAGTTCGTAGTGGCGAGCTCCCAGCACCATATACTCTTAATGGCTGCATTACACTTACAATGTCTAAGAATGGACATACACTGTAGGGGTACAGGGCTCATGCACCTGTACCCTCACCACTGGTATAGTGCACCCAGCTAGAGGGGTGACTGATCTATGCCAGGGCAGTGGTTTGGAGGCATGTCACACAGGGATGTATGCCATGTTGACTTCTCACTTTATTTTGCACCAAGGCACACAGCCTGCAAAGGCAGTGTGTGCGTGTTAGGGTACAGGACCTCTAAGGGTAGCACAATAAGTGCTGCCGCCCTTAGAGGCCTTCTCTGGTCATAGTCCCCTGGGTACCTGTGGTACCATTTACCAGAGGCTGACCTGTGGCCAGAGATGGCAATTGTCTTTAGGCTTTAGTGCAGTTTTAGGGAAAGAACATAGACCCTGGGTACCTGATTAGCAGGAGCCCAGGGCACACTCAGTCAAAGTATGTCAGCAATTCCCCTCGATGTATCTAAGGGAGGCGCACTACAAAATCATGTATGATTGGTACTTATATCCCCAGAGACTACACAGTATCTTCCCCAACACTTCGGACAGGTGCTGGCAGGGATGTGGTCTATTGGGTGACTTCCGTCATATCTGGTGGGACTGCCCCTCCATCCAGCATTTTTGGAAAGAGATCCTGCCCAAATTAAACTCATCTTAGGCAACCCAATTCCTCATACCTTGCTGGAGGCAAGAGACCCAATCTTGAAAAGCCACATGTGGAGTGATTGGTCTGTTCTATGGCTGTGCTTTGGGGCGGCTAAATTGGCAGTAGCTGCCGCTTGGAAAAAGCAAGAGGCACCATCACTAACTCAACGGCATGCAAGTCAGTGGAGGGTGCTGGCTCTGGAGCAAATGGCCGACATAGTGGATGACACCATGAAAGGGTTCTTATACAAAAGATCCCTGCTGGTGAGTTACTTATCGAAAGTCCTCCCATTGACGGCATGTGTCCCAAGGTTAAGAGCCCCTAACCTGTTCCATATAAAATTCTACAGCAGTACAGCTGACAGTTTGCAGCTAGGATGATGCCTTAACATGGGCCCTGGCGCCCAGCACTCATGACCATCCCATTATTATCTGAACCATGACATCAATGTTTTTATTTTTTTTAAAGTATATTAAGTTTCCTTTCTATGTTCCTCTCTCTAGAGGGTGGATTGATGGAAGATTGTAGAATACTAAATGCAACAATATGCAATTGTAACTATCAATGTGTTTTTACGCCACAGAGCTTGTGACCAAGCTGTAACCTACATGTGATTTCTGTAACTCTTGGGCTACTTTGATAATTGTTGCTTATGTACTACATTTCTGTATCAGTCACAAACATCAATAAACAGAATTTGACACAAAGCCTTTTTGCCCCCAAAACCTGCTTCAACTAAACATATTGCGTCCGGGCCACCACTGCTATCCGGCCATGTTGGGCACCGAGACTCTTCTTCCAACACCCCGTCCTGCAGCAGGGCACCAAAAGCACACATCAATGCCTTCCAGATCGAGTCGAGATACCACACCTTTGGCACCTAAAACCTGGTTCTGAAAGACAAACCGGACAAATACAGCTCGGCACCGAAAATGTCGTCACTGAAGTAGGAAGATGCTCATCAAAAGCCTTCGGAGCCAATTCTGGAAAACAAAGAAGTAAAGCTGGATCCAAAGCAAAAGAAAATTTATATTAATCCAGTCACTGGACATCTTGCAAAAAAATCCAGTGATACCATCCTCCAAGAGAAAAAATCCTAGTTCACAGGATATAAAATCCCTCTTAAAAAGAAAAAGGACATGCCTACTAGCCCTCTCAACCCCATTCCTCAACCCCTCCATCCCTCATACTCCTCCATCATCTTCACTAATACCTCTAATACCACATTCCGACCCTCTAGACATCACACCACAGGGCTCTCGTTGTACAGATCCTGATGCAGGGACAGGGGATGACACTGATGGCCAACGACCACCAGATCCTTGGGATTATTACAATATAGATCCTCCTATAGACACAGATCCAGGTCTATACCCTGCTAAGCCTTCCCTTCCTAATGACAACACTTTGTATCAGGAGTTAATTTCCAGGGCAACCACATACCATGGAGTCACTATACATAAAGAATCTTTAGGAGATGATTTTTTTATTTGAAACATTAGGGACCACACATAAGACAACACAGTTGTTACCTATATTAAAGGGTATAATGAGGCATGGGAAGAACTTTTTAAAGATTCAGTACAGGCATGTACAATAACACCCTGTTTTGATTAAAATAAAATATAAACTCCCAACCATCTGACCCAAGTTTTATTAAGGGTCAGCTTCCTTTAGATTCTTTAGTCGTGTTCAATGCTCATAAAAGAGCAAATTCACAGACTTCAGGCTACGCACTGATCCAGCGGTTTACCGGCAACAGGTACTCCAATGCCATATACTCACCTGGGCCCATAAACACACACACACGCACAACCTGGCAATAAACCGCTGGGGTCAATTGTTTATGATTTCCTATTATTTCAAGATTAGTCTCTACTTATTCTCAACGAATCTTTCACTTATCACATTTTTTTCCCTCTGGTCAATGGACCGTTAGTTGAATTAGTTGATGGTGATATGACATGAAATATTCTTCTTACATTTAAAATTGACCACCGACTCTGGAAGTATTTTATATCTATCTACATTAATTTCATGTGAACCATTTACAAAGGACAGTACAGTCTCTGTCACTCATAGGAAGGAAGATTTCATTAATCAATCATCAAACTCATACATTTATATTTTGCAATGACATGCTCATAAAGGCGAGGATAGAAAGAGAAAAGAACATTGGCACATACACAGGAAATATTTACCTAGGATGGTGTGAAAACCAACCTCCTGGCCAAGGAGTTGGTACGGGTCCCCCGGGAAAGATCAGGAGACAAAGGCTTCAGGACAGAAATCGGGACAGGATAGATGACCTCTCTACCACAGACGCTTGCGTAACACCCCTCTCTGACACACTCTTCCTCCTCAGGATTCTTCTGCAATCTTCTAAGTAAATTAATTTAGGATAGATGGTTCTGCATTCGATTCTTCATCAGCATTTCTCGTCAGTCCAACAGCATCCCGAGCTCTGCAGCATTTAGCAAATCTCTGCCTAACTATCTAGCTAAGACTACCTCAATTATACCCTACAATATTCATGTACCTCCTAATAATTATTCAATATCATGAAACTACTAACTCTGATTGGACAGGCAAGGGGGGGATGATCATCACACAATGCTTGTTTTCCAACTTAGCATTTCAGTTTATTGTTAAAAATCCCACCCCTTAATTTTTAGGTCGAGACTGTCCCATTCCGCAGGAATGGATGGGCTCGAATGTTTGTGACCAAAATAGGTTCTCAAACTAAAGGCCGGATTTCGAACAGTTCACGTGAAGACATGCACGAGCATTTCCCCACATCAAAGCAATCAGCCTCCCTCCCACAGGCTTCCCCAGCGTCCACATCAAAGGGATCCTTTCCTGGCCACTTTGCCTCAGGCATTTCTCCTCCCCTAATTATTCACTGCCCACGGCCGGCTTCACTTTCACGGCCGCCAGGCCGTGTCTCGCATTTCTCCTCCCCCCTCCCCACAGCAATGCCAAGAGCTTGTTTCCCCTTGGTTTTCTGCTCATTTTGGGTGAACGCTCCCTTTTCTTTTGTAGAGCATTCTTTCTCTGAGCATAAATCTTCCCAGTTTACCTTCGCCTGCAAACTTTTATGCACATAGAAACATGGCAAGTTAATTCTTTTTGCATTGTTAAATATATTTTAGTCTAATCAAAATCTGTACATTCCTTTATTTTGTTCTAGACGAAGGAAAGGTGGATGGCCACGCCACCTACAAGGGGACATTAAAGGTGACAGCTCCTTATTGCTTCCCCTTTGCCTGGTGAAAACTATCTTTCAGTGGCCACCTGGCTAAACAAGTTAGCTACTGCCAGCTCGAGATCTCAGTTCCTGAACCAGGGCTGGTGATGTCATGTTCATCCCAGGTTGGGTTTTATTTAGATGGGCTTGCACTCTTTCTCTCCCTCTTTTCGTTGACAGCAGCAGAGGAAGAACCACCCACCCACCAGACATGCACTGGAGTGCGAAGCAAGAATAATCGGTTGCTCTACACTCTACAGCATCTCAAAAGGAGTTACTGGGCGTGCCTATTGCAAAAAGTGAATAATGCCCCAAAACGATGGAGATAGGGCCGCAAACGATGATATCCTCAGGCCACAGGTCCATGAGAATGTGATAGCAACCGCATTATCCCACAAGGGACAGTTGGTATACTGACAGCTACTTGATCCCCTAAATTTCCTCCATGGCGGCATGGGAGCTGCAGCTCTAAAACTGCATGGGCCTCAGCCCCAATGCGAAATGCAAAGCACCGGATGGCAAATACTTTATCGCTGTGATTCCCGGTGGCGCGATATTGGTTTTAGGACGGGTGTCAGCGGTTAGTGTTAACAGCGCTGAACATCCGGTTCGCCTGTAAATTAATCCTACCTGTGTATTGCATAAAGAAATTTTGAATACGCTTGCAGCAGTTTTTCCCAACAAATAGGGTGTTGTCTTTTTTCTGAGATGCAAACTGTGTGTCTGTTGCAAAAGCAAACATGACGGAGGGGCTAGTGATGGAAGCACTATGTGCATAAAGGGCACTCTAGTGCAGACATGCCACCCTGCATGCTGCTAGGAGTGCCAGTGTTAAGCACCTGGAACAGGTGAACCTATGCCTCTTCTTCTGTTGGGAAGACACTGAGGTGGTTGCTCTCTTTAAGCATGGGAGGGTTCATTTCAAGGAATTTAGCAACGAAATGCCCTCTTCACTGACCCAAGTGGAATAAAGGGTCCTGCTGTGATGTTTTGTGTGTATAGTATTTACAATAAAACACATCAGCGTCCCCTGGTATCATGAAGCGTCTTTTTTTTTTTGTTAGCTTGTTATCTGGAATCTCTGTAATTAACTCTTTGATGTGGGGACAGGGGCGGGTCGCTCAAACTGCAGCACAAATTAGTCACCACAATAACAAGGTAACCAGTGCTTTATGAACTCACTGGTCTTCTCAGTGGGCTAAGGAGGCCTTTGCCAGAGCCACCTCACTGCAGTGTTGATAATGGAACTCAGAATACTGCCCTTGGTAAAATGGCTGTGTGCCAAACGCTATCCCCACATTTTATACATTCAGCCCAGAGGGCTTTTAAAAATAGCGTTTTATGGGGGAGGGAGGCAGGGGCTTGGGCTGGGAAATTCTACATTGTGCTGAGTGGCCAGTTCTCTTATCCTGTTTAGGCTCCGGCCTGTGCTCTTAAGTGCTTTCAGCTTTGATCAGGTTCCCTTTGTATTTCCGCCTTTGCGTTTATCTCATCATTAATTGGCTTACTGACTGGACTACCCTTCATCCCTACCCACTCCTCAACCATGGAACGCCCCCACCCCCTGGCCAGTGAGCCAACTGTGAGCAGTAATCAACATATGTCGTTTGAGGTAGTCTCTATAACCAACACTCAGTCCCTGCCTGGTAATTAACAAACCAGCAGGGCGATGCCATATGCTGCGGGCAGGGCCAGTGGAATTATGCAATTCTGTGGCCTGAAGTTTTCCACATAATTATGGATGTGCCACACTTACCGTATAATCCATCATCTTCTGCGCAATTTGCAGATTTTGACTAAAACAAAATATTTTCCGTGCGCATACGGATCACAAGTTACTAAAAATGCTTCATTTGTGTTGCCCCGCAATGCCAAGTCCTTTATCCCGCTTCAGAAGCAGGTGACCTCTCAGTTGCTGATTTAAAGTGTTAAAATTAGATTAATTAGGTGAAATCTTTGGCTATACATTGTTAAGATGTGTAAAAAAGCAAATGAGTGACGAAAAACAGTTCCATCTTGTTAAATGCATGTAGGGGAATGGCGCCTCATGCTGGATCCTGAGGCGGTTCTCTGCCTCGGCTAACTTTGCGGGCAGTGAAGGTTCATGGGAATTATGGAGTTTATTCCCTCCACAACAGCCACATGCTTTTAGCAATGGAGCTGACTCCATCGCAAAAACAAAAACATCTCCTCCTCCAAGGCTACCTAGCAGAGAAAGGTAACATTCTCAAGTGTTGACTAATTAAAACTTTTTTTATAATACTTACATTTTTATTGTAGCCTATAAAGCCCAAGTTCTCAATTTTCATTGCGTAAAAATGTCATTAATTTTAATAAAAGGAGATAAATCATACGTCCAAGATGGTCTGATCTATGCCAAACATTTAGACTAACCAAAGGTCTTGCAAATTACTGCCATTGAGATATGTTTCTTCTAGATCATATTTGGGTATCCTAAAAATCCAGCACAAGACCGACCCTAGTAGAATTACTCTGGGAGACCCCGTTTTCAAGGTACTATTTGGATACTAGAAACAGGTGTGTTTTCAGCGAAGAAGAATATTGTTCAGTTGTGATTAGCTGTCCAGGACAGCTGGAAATTCAGAACATAGAACTCTGGCCTTGGTTGCCTGTCCCCTGTGATCCACTTATATGGCTGGGACGCACTTATGTCAAGGTGAACAAAGAGTAGCAGAATTTAACCAGGTCCATGCTCGCACTGCCCCCTTTGCCTTCACTGATTGGTTCCAGTGGAGTGCCAGTCTTGACACGGCAACCAAGCTTCCTGTGTCTGTTTGATTATCTTGGTTCATTGTTACAGTAGGGAGGCACAGCAGTGCTGCCAGCAAGGTTGGTAATCTCTGGGGCATTCAACACCATTATCAAACAACTCAATTCACTGAGATTCCACTTGGGACACCCCCAGAGGTTGAATCACCGTGTTCCTTTAAGAGCTGAAGCCTTGATGCAGCAGTGCACTCTGGGCTACAAGATAATGTGTAATTTCTCAAATATCACCAAGCCACCGAGAAATTTTACTGTGATTCAAGCAGTCCCTCCTTCACTAGTGTGTGGATAATGAAAGGATATACAAAGGTGTCTCAGAATACTCATTGGATTGTGTTGTAATTGCATTTAAATAGCGCTTGCTACCCCTGCTAATGACGTGCAGAGGAATATGTGCAAAAAGAACAATTGATGGACAGATGTCAATCATTCACCCCCTCTTAGAAATCTGGGTCTAAATTAATCGTTTTTTTTCTCCCCACGCCATTCCAGTTTAAACCTAGCCATGTGGAAATCAGTCTTGGCCCTGCTTTTTGTTGAAAATCTGCACTTTCGCTTAAAACTGATAGAAAATTAAGCTAATGGTTGTAGCATCATTCAGCACTACCACAGCACCACTCAGCGCCACCACAGAATCACTCAGCACCACCACTCAATCACTCAGCAGCACCACTCAGCACCACCACAGCATCACTCAGCACCACCAAATTACCACTCAGCACCACTACAGGAGCACTCAGCACCACCACAGCATCACTCAGCACCACCACATTATCACTCAGCAGCACCACTCAGCACCACCACAGCATCACTCAGCACCACCACATTACCACTCAGCACCACCACATTACCACTCAGCACAACCACATTACCACTCAGCACCACCACATTACCACTCAGCACCACCACATTACCACTCAGCACCACCACAGCAGCACTCAGCACCACCGCAGCACCACTCAGCACCCCCACATTATCACCCAGCACCAGCACAGCACCACCACAGCATCACTACCACAGCACCTCTCAGCACCACCACAGCATCACTCAGCACCACCACATTACCACTCAGCACCACCACATTACCACTCAGCACCACCACATTACCACTCAGCACCACCACATTACCACTCAGCACCACCACAGCAGCACTCAGCACCACCACATTATCACCCAGCACAGCACCACCACAGCATCACTACCACAGCACCACCACAGCATCACTCAGCACCACCACAGCATCACTCAGCACCACCACAGCATCACTCAGCACCACCACAGCACCACTCGGCACCACCCCAGCATCACTCGGCACTACCCCAGCATCACTCGGCACTACCCCAGCATCACTCGGCACTACCCCAGCATCACTCGGCACTACTCCCGCATCACTCGGCACCACCACAGCATCACTCGGCGCCACCACAGCATCACTCGGCGCCACCACAGCATCACTCGGCGCCACCACAGCATCACTCGGCGCCACCACAGCATCACTCGGCGCCACCACAGCATCACTCGGCGCCACCACAGCATCATTATGCGCCACCAGAGCATCACTCAGGGCCATCACAGCATCAATCTATGCAACCATTCAACAACAACTGGTTGCCCCAGTATTGGAACTTTCATAGATTCCCATGCTTTGTATCATTCCCCGTCGTCGGACTGGGAGTCTCGGTAATAAAAAATATCATAGTAGTAGGTACAAAAGAGAAAGGAAAGGCCTAGGCCTCATTCCCTTTTGTAACATATCAGCCTCTTTTTGTAAAAGAGACCAAACTCTAGGCTTCAGCCAATCAGAAGAGCCTCACCCTTAGAACCTTCCTGAAGGAACCTCAGAGCCTCAGATTTTCTACCGCACGTTGTGCTAGGGAGTCTCCATTGAGCTCTGCTCTATTTCTACTCTTTTGAACTCATTTATATAAATATTTCTTCAGATTTTTCTTCAAATTCTTCAGGAAACACCTTTCTTCATCAAAATGGCTGAAGTTGAGAAGAAAAAAGCCCTTTTTAAACCCTGTTCCACCTGTGGTAAGAAGAGGCTGTTTGTGGAAGACAAACACAAGGATTGCATTTACTGCCTGTATCCTGATCACAAGGCAGAGGACTGTCGAATTTGCTGCACTCTCTCCACCAAGACCTTGAGAGATCGTGCTGGAAGGCTTCTGACATGGTTGCAGAGGCAGAAGGAGAGGAAACATGGAGTTTCCAGTGATGAGGAGGAATCAGTGTCCTGCGCTTCTTCTAAAAGGTCAGTGAAAAGGGGTAGAGGTTCCCCCTCTTCCTCTACTGGGCGCCCCTCTAAGGCTTCAAGGAAGACCCCCAGTGAGTCTGATGGCCGGGGTTCAGGAGGTTCCCCCCACCGCAGTGGGTCGGGCAAGACGGAATTGGTTTCGCCTCCTAAGGGTGAGAAGACAGACCCAGCCTTCAAGAAACCCTCTTCACATTCTTCTGAGAGGAGTTCCAAGTCCTCTACGACGAAGACATCGTCGACGGTGGCTCCGTCGACGACGAAAATGAAGCCCAAGATCCAATTGGTTCCCTCGACGGGCTCGTCGACGGGAGCGTCGACGGCTAGGGCGCCGTCGTCGTCAAAGAAGACCTCGACGACTGCAGCGTCGACGGACAGTATGCCGACGACATCGTCGACGAAGGTGAAGACATCGTCGACGAAGAAGCCGTCGACGGCGGTGGCGACGACGGCGATACCGACGACGACGTCGTCGACGACGGGCACATCGACGACGCCGTCGACGATGGTGTCGACGACGGTGTCGACGACGGTCATGTCGTCGACGAGTGCTTCAACGACGACAACGATTTCAACATCGACGGCGGGCTCGTCGTCGGTGGCGTCGACGACGACTTCCTCCATTCCTATC
This sequence comes from Lissotriton vulgaris, assembly GCF_964263255.1. Taxonomy (NCBI): domain Eukaryota; kingdom Metazoa; phylum Chordata; class Amphibia; order Caudata; family Salamandridae; genus Lissotriton; species Lissotriton vulgaris. The sequence continues at coordinate 956,326,589 of NC_141687.1, read as the reverse complement.
TCGTCGACGAGGATTTCACCGGCATCGACGGAGCAGCCTACAATATTGGCTGCAGAGAGGAGGGTGACGATTTCTCTTACGAGGATCACGCCTGAAATGACGTCCCCAAGGAGAGTGCCATCATTACCTCCCACAATGTTGCTAGACCAGGAGGACTCTGAGGGAGACGGTCAGGATGGCTTTGATTATGCGAATAGCCCTTCGCAACTACTCATTAAAAGTCAAGAAACTGACTCGGAGGAAGCATATGAACAGGGTGGCGGTTACTACCCACAAACTGATGAGCCAAGGGAATATGAATCACAGGGCATGGTTTCAGTCCCGACGTCCTTCCTACATGACCTGCACAAGATGTTGCATGACTATAAATCCAAGGCCGAGCGCCCAGCTCCGAGAAGATCTATTCCATCAACTCCAGTTAGGGACCACTCTTCAATTGTCCCACCTATGCACCCGGTGCAGTCTCCTCTTCAACCACAGCGGCCACTGCCCCAGACTCCGTCTGATCCAGCAGACGATCCGGTTAGGGATCATAATAATGAAACGGATGTGTCTTCCGATAATCGTCCGGACTCGGATCAGGATGGAGATGAATACAATGAATACGTCCACCCGGATCAGGCGTCGCCACACCAGGACCTAGGCGATTCTCCTCCTGCTGACATCGGTAGTTTTCACCAACTGATGGAACGTGCAGCCGGCCGATTTAAGTTGGTCTTGCCTGCGCAAACAACGGATTGTTTCTTGTATGACTTTAAAGACACTCACCGTAAGTCTACGAGGTCCATTCCGATTGTGGACCATATATGGGAGGAGGGGTTAAAGACCATGAAAAACCCAGCCACGGTAGTCCCTGTGCTACCGCGCCTTGACAATCACAATAAAATACACTGATCATAATCTTCACAAAAGTTATTTACAAAAGTTTAAGCTATTACCATTATAAATTACAATCACTTTTATTTAAGTATTAATTATTTAAAAAAATTAAAAGCCAATGTTATTTGTAATATCAATACGTCTAAGTCACGTAAATACAAAACATGTTGCATTACAAATGCTATAGGTGTCACATTTGCGAAAGTTATAACTATTGGCTTTGTAAATGACAAAGCTATTAATTTAGCTATTTTCAAAACCAACACATGAATAAAAAAATTGTCCTTTACAAGACCAATAGCTCAAACTTTCCTAATGCGAGACCTATTGCATTGCAAATGCTTGTTATTCATAAATCCTTATTTCCCACCCGTATTCACATCATATTTGAAACAAGTCTAACATTTCTCATGTATTTCTATTCATCCAGAGGACTTTAGTAGTGGTTCCCAGGTTATGTATCTTTCGTCCTTGAACTATGTTCGAGTCACATCACTTCTTCCTGCTCAGCCGCACCACACATGTGCGAAGATCAGGTGGTCAACAGACTTTAGACTCGTATGAAAGGCCCAAAATACGCACTTATAAAAGAGTCAAAAGACACATGTTAATTTAAAGAATTAAATGGTTTCACTGTATACCACCTATCTCTACTCTAATCCAATTCATTTATTAATGCTTTCCCGGTATTAGCATTAGTAAAATAGCTTGTGTTAGTTTCAGCAAAGCAAATAAGCACGTGAGCTTTCAAGAAGCCATTTTAATAGCGCCTGCGCAATAAATAAGCAATAGCTCGCCATACTGCGTAGATGCAGCTGACTCCCGCGCAATTAAGATTTTGCCGTTAGTAGCCATTTTAGGATTTTGCTTGAGTTACTTATTAATAATACACATAAGCAAGCTTCTCTGTCTTTTGTCTAAAATGTTTTGCATATTAATCTACACAATACGTGGTTAATACAATATTAGAAGTTAAATGAGGATCGTCTCTGAACAAGTCTCTTTTCTACAAGTCCATCAGCACCACATCCAGACAAAACTTTCAAGCTAATAGATGCCTCAGGCAAAACAGTGGCAGCACAATCAGCCAATAATTGGCGCATAGCCAATACAAAAGGTATTTTGGCTAGGCATGATAGGGCGCACTGGGGTGAAATGGAAGAGTTACTCCAATATCTCCGAGAGGAGCATAGGAAAAGAGGCCAGGAATTTGTGCAGGAGGGAAAACTAATTTCCAGTTCTCCTATAAGGTGTGCGTTATTTGCTGCTGATACTGCAGCCAGAGGAGTTACTAGTATTCTCCTCAGAAGTGACACATTGTTACGAATCACTTGGTTTGAACTAGAGGTGCAACAAACCATACTTACTGGCCCCTCTGACAAGGAACATATTTTTTTTTTTGTCAAATCTGTTTTTGTTATTTTTGGAGTTAGTCTTTACAGTACAAACATTGCTCATAAAGCTTAATGGCGGATACATGACTCATAAGTGCATTAGCACAGTATCATACAATGGTGCAAGTATGCAAGTTATGTACTGAATAACACATTAGGTTTTCATCTAAGATGGTCTGAACAGTAACTCGCTCGCCCCTATGTAGACACCTAGACTTCCCAAAGAGCCGGAGTGCTATCCGCTCAATAGTACGTGCAGTTTAGGGCTGACCATTCATCTTGGGCTTGCACAAAGATGATGTACATATGAAACAGAAAAAATATTAACTGTGGCAGCAAAAACCTCACAAAGATTCCGACTCCCCTTCTGTCCTCCACCCTCTGCTCCCGCCCATCGCCGCGTGCGCCTCTTATCTATGACTACACTGATTTGGCTGGCTGCCGCCTCAGTGCAGCAGGGGTTAAACATTGCAAACTATCCCTGGCAGGAGAGCGGCTTGTGGCATGTGCCCATCCACCCATGTGATATCCATCCCCTCCACATCTCACGTGTCTCCTTCTCTGCCTGCCTGATGTAATATACCAAGCATTTTCTACCAGTGTGCTGCAATGGGTTCCTTCCGGAACCCCATTGTTTCCTCTCTGCGTATGGCTGTCCACTCTGCCCTGGCCCATGCCTGGAATGAGGAGGTCCATGCCCGCGCACATGGCGGGTCATGTGCCTTCCACCTTCTTGTGAGGAGGCGCTTTGCTACCACCAGCCCCAGATCTAAAAAGCGGTATGTCACCTTATCTTTGGGGATCTCTTAAAATGGTGTAGGATGTACTCGGGCCAGTCAAAGGGTATGGTTCGGTACGTGCAGCTCCGTAGCAGCTCGCTAACTGTTCGCCAGTAGGTAGGAGCAGCTCCAAAACATGTGTATGAATCCCACCCCGTGTTCATTACACCTGTGGGCAGAGTGCATCAACGCGAAAAAAGTATTTGTTTATCAACTCGGGAGTGAGGTAGGCCCTATGAACAATGAAAAGCTGGATCTGGCGAAATCGCATGTTTCTGGGGAATCGGACCATACTTTTAAGCACCTGTTCCCATTCCTTATCTGTTAGCAACCGCCCCAGATCCATGCCTCTAAGGGGGTCTAAGCTGATTGCCACATGTTCCTGTAAGGACGCCGCAAACCAGCGGACCAAATGTCTGCCCCGTCCCATGACGTGGAGATATTGTAAGGTTAAATGTTGCCGGGGCTCCGTAGCCGTATCTCCCCATCTGGCTTTCAGCTGTGCTATCAGGGATCGGTGCATCAAGAGCCCCTCCTCTGTTACCAACGTCTCGTATGCCATGAGCTTCCCCTCCCTGTTCAAGACCCGAGTGTGTGAATATCGGCCTCCCACCACTCCGCGAACATAGGGGACGTCAGCACCCCTTCCCCACTAGGCGAGCCCTCCAAGGGTATGCCCTCCAAGGGTATAGCAGGCTCATAAGGTGTCGTGCCGCGGGTAAGGTATACGGCTCATTGGTTGCACTTGTATGCCACCTCCAAGAGGAGCGGGCCCCGGCATTTGGTTTTTGCTATGGGGTGGAAGAGTTTGGTGATACGCTTTAGGGATTACGGCGGCACTGCGTCGCTATGTCTTCCCTACCTCTATCTGCCAGCCAAGGAGCAACCCACTGGAGCTGCGCGGCTAGGTAGTAGTGCTCAAAACAAGGGGCAGCCAAGCCCCCCCCCCCATCTGTCGGCAAACATAACTTCGCCAGCCTGTGCCTAGAGGTGCCCCAGATGAAGTCCCGCAGTAGCTTATTGTGCATAGTGAAAAACGAAGCCGGAATAAATAACCGTAAGTTGACAAAGTAGTACAGGAGACGGGGAAGCATGACCATTTTAGCAAGCGCCACTCTGCCCCTGGTAGTCAGCGGGAGCGCGTTCCAAAAGCGTATCGGCGACCTGATGGCCGCAACCGCCCTCCCAAGATTCCCATCTAACAGGTCAGTCGGGCTACGATATATCTGTATCCCCAGATATCGGAAGGCGTCCTCTTTCCATTGGACTCGCGTACCCTCGAGGTGATATCCCGGGTCTTCGGTTCCTTCCCTCAAGGCATAAATGACAAGGAACATATTTTTGACCCTCAAGTGTAAGAATACCTTGAAAAAATGGCAACAACCTTTGCAGCACTACATTCACCCTCTAACAGAGGTTTCCTTCACCATTTTATAGGGGAGGCCCAAAAAATACCTCCGGAGATACCAACACAGCTTCTTTTAAACCTCAAAATCAATCCTCTCCTTCTAGATAATTTCACAAAGGTGGTTTCAGAGGAAACAATTTTAAAGGTAGAGGTACACCAAAATGTACCTGTCTATCTCCCATCAAGCAGTGACTTGATAATTTCCCCGATCGTTATACAACTGTCGGGTGGAAGGCTGCATCAATTTCTTCCCATTTGGCAATCAATGACCTCAGACAAATAAGTGTTGGACAAGATCCAACATGGTTATTGCCTGAAGCTCACCATCAATTCTCCCAATATTCCACCTTGCATATACAAGCTCTCTAGAGCCCAAACGACTGCTCAAACAACAAGTATAAGCTCTTCTAACAAAAGGAGCTTTAGAACCAGTTCCAATAAAACACCAAGGGTCAGGGGTTTACTCACTTTACTTCGTAATCTCACAAAAGGATAGTTCTCTGTGACCAATATTAGATCCTCTAAACTTATACATTCTGTTAGAATACTTCCACATGGTCACACTTCTACAGGTGCTTCCCCCTCTTACAGCAAGGCGACTTTCTCAACACTGGACTTAAAGGATGCATACTTTCACATCCCTATTCACCCAGAACATTGAAAATACCTTAGATTCGTGGTAGCTGGAAAACACTATCAATTCAATGTACTTCCATTCGGAGTAACTACTGCACCCAGAGTATTCACCAAATGTCTATAGGTAGTATCAGCTCATCTAAGAACACAACCAATTCATGTTTCCCTATATCTCGATGATTGGTTCATCAAAGACAACACACTTCAATTGGGAGCCACAGTCAATGCACAAAAATCCCATCTTCAACCCTCACAGCTGCAACTCTACCTAGGAGCTATGCTAAACATTCAAACATGTTTAGCCTATCCCAATGCAGCCAGAATTCTTTGCTACTACAGTTCCAAAGAAACAGTATTCAACAGTGAGAACTTTCATACAACTTTTAGGGATGATGATATCATGCATTGCCATGTCCTCTACAGGAATGCTTAGCACTTCAACAGAATCAATCACAGGGTCATCTAAAAGATCTAGAGTTGGTAGACAGCCCACCATTGCTTTCTGGAGTGGTGGAACACACAAAACCTAGCAAAAGGGGTGTAAAGTAATGTAATGTCGTATTTATACCGCGCAACTGATACCTAGAAAACCTCCCCCGTAGGTACTTTGGCCATTGAGAGTCGAAAACTCTAAAGGTAATAACCAGGATCTTAAAAAGGACCCGTTTGATTATTGGCATGGTATTTAATGCGGCAGATCCCGAGGATTTCTTTGGCCATTCCAACACCAGCCTGGCTGCTTGCTGCGTGTTGCACCATCTGGAGTTTGTGCGTAACCACTTTATTAGTACCTGCGTATAGGCTGTTACAGTAATCTAGCCTCGATGTCACGAGGGCGACCGTTACCATTTTCCTAGCTGCCAAAGGAAGTAAGTCGAAGAATTTTCTTAGTCCCTTGATGACATTGAAGCAGGTCCCTGCCACTGTCAATGCCTGTTGCTAGAAAGACAGAGCGGTGTCAAACTTAATACCTAAATTACGAGCCACATCGGTGGTGTGAGGCGGTACCTCTACATTCTCCGGCCACCATAATCCAGGGACAAAGTCATTTTGTGGACCTATTGGCATGATCTCCGTTTTGCCCGTGTTACATTTCAAATGGTTCTTCCCCATCCAATCAAATGTTGCCGTCAGGCAACATTTAAGATTTTTTTCCCAGTCCTGAATGTCTTTATCTAGGATCAGTTGGGTATCGTCTGCATATGCAACCACATCAATGCCAAAAGACGATATCAGCCTGATCAGAGGGGTAGTGTACACATTAAAAAGTGTCGGACTTAGACTGGACCCTTGCGGTACTCCAGTCGTGAGTGGCTTTTCCTTCGAGCAGAAGTCCCCCAAGGTGATCGTGTGCAAATTAAAAAGTTCTTAATCCATTCCAGGACCTTTCCAGTTATGCCAGATGTTGCTAGCCGGTCAATCAAGATGGTATGTGAGACCTTGTCTAAAGCTGCCGACAGATCCAACAGGATCAGGACAGCTTTCTTACCCTGGTCCAAGACCATTCGGATGGTGTCGGTGGCAAACAGGAGGGCTGACTCGGTGGAATGCTGTGCTCTAAAACCTGATTGATTTGGGTGCCAGGCCTCATTATCTTCCAGGAACTTAGTAATTTGTTTGTTTACAAAAGACTCTGTTATCTTACATAACACAGGGAGCAATTAAATTGGTTGAAGGTTGGACAGTGTGGTGGGGTCAGGTAGCTGTTTTTTTTGCAGTGGTTTGACCGCTGTCAGTTTCCATTCTGAGGGGATGTTGGCCATGGCCAGTAATGCATTTATAATATTATTAATTTCAGGGTTGACAATGTCAACGAGGGTATGTAGGAGCGAGGGGGGGCATGGATCAAACGGTGACCCTGATTTGGTTACCAGTATTGCCTGGTGTGTCTCCTCCAGACTAATCGGCCGAAAAATCACCAAATGGTCCGCCAGACAATTCCCCGTTTCGCTAACTTCCCCTAACTCTTTAACTGGAGCTGCAAAGTCCTTCGTAAGGCCCTGTACTTTTTGCTCAAAGAAGTCTGCAATTGTGTTACAGAGATTTTCAGAGGGTGGAATTTCCTGCACTAATATTTTGGGGTTGTTGAAGCCATTTACTATCTTAAAGATAGACTTTTGTTTATTGTTGGCCGTTTCTATTGCTGTAGTGTTAAATTAGATTTTTGCTAGTTTGATAAGAGCGTGGTAAGCGCTCCTAGCAGTTTTATAATTACAGCAATCCTCCTCATGATCTTTCCGCCATCTGCGTTCGGCTCTGCATACCTCTACTTGTTTTATTTTTAGTGACTGGTCAAACCAGGGGGCAGATAATCTCCTATGAACAGGCCTAATCCTGGCCTTAGCGGGGCCTGCTTTGTCTTTGAGCCGAGACATCCACTCCCTGAAGGTGTTATTGTCTATTTCCGGATTTCCTATCATGGAGGGCCTACAATCACTGGCAATCGAGTTCAATTCCGGGTGGCAAATGATTGCTTTCCATCCCTCCTTTCTAGCCTGAGTGCTCTTTCCAGACTGCTTGCCCTTCACATTCCCATCCAGTGAGAGGTTGAAAGGCACCAAAGCATGATCTGACCATGTGTGGATTCTGGGGTGATTGACTTTAAGTGTTGCAAGATTCGAGCAAATACAGTCAAGAATGTGTCCTGCCCTATGAGTGACATTCATAGTGAGTGTTACTAAACCTAGTGTGAGAAGTTGGCCTGATATTCAGTGTTCACTATTCTAGTGATCACTATGTATCAGTCCAAACAACCCTTATGGTGATTGGTTGTAGGTCAACCGATAGACCAGCTATCCTAGTAGCATGGACAAGAGCAGTCTTCGGGCTAAACTCTAGAGGGCGTGTTAAGCCAGCTGTTATACCATCACATATACCCCTTGAACACCAAGTGAAAGGACACCACACAAGTGTTATGAAAATAAACAGTGTATTTATTTAGATCACAACAGCCCTGTACTCTTTATGAGGACAGGGTACTAAGCACACAACAAAACTCTTACGAAAATACTTTAAGTTGCACAATTTACACAAATGCCCGAGGGGCACGGAAAACCATATACTATGGAAGTGGAATGCGAAATTACTAGCAGGTAAGTACTGGACTAATAGGCTTTGGAATCGCTAGGACTACGTTACTGAACCTTCAGATTACTAGTAGGAGACCTAGGGGACTCGGGTGCAGAGAGTGCACTCTCACGCGGGATGCGGGACAAAGTCTATGGGAGCTAGTAAAAGCAAAGTTAGTGTTCTCGGGCGAACCCGATAAGGTAGGTCAAAAACAACAGTGGATCTGGACCCTTGGATAGTGAGGCTATGCTGGGGCACTGAAATGCCGAAGTTACCTAGCCCAGGGGCTGCGGCTGCATAGGTCTGAAAAGACGTCGGGAATCCTCGTTGACTAACCAGGAGCCTGAAGAAAGAGTTGCTGGCAGGCGACCAGTGAAGATTGTTCGAAGTGATCCAAGCCTGGATCGAAGATGGATGACACCTGAAAGCAGAGGGGACCAAGTTCTTAATCACTAGCCAGTGATCAGATGGGCACCAGGATGGCACCGGATGGTAGTCACCTCGACCAGGTGAGTGGGCGACGCTGGGCTCTGCAGTCTCATGGACCAGGAGGCGTTGTCGGCGACCAGGATGGAGGTGCGAGCTGTCCCACGATGGTTGATGCTGTCGACGTCGCAGGACCCAGGATTGGGGCAACAAGTCTTGGCAAATTCAAGCCCACGCGGTGGACCTAAAATGGCGTCTGGAGTGGACCAGGAGGGTCCGGGGTGCTCCTCTTTTGGAAGGGAGCAAGGGCCAGTCTGGAGCAACCAGACCAGCAGTGGTGATGTCGTCGGTCGTCGTCGGGAAGGCCACAAGCCAGCGGGCTAGTAGCCAGACAATGCGGTGAGCAGCCAAAAAGCAGAAGGGCCCCACGCAGATCTCGTGGATGCTGGGGGGCTGGTCTTCGGTGCTGGAGCTGCTCAGGGCCGGGGCTTCTCGGACCCCAAAGCACTCACCAGAGGATCCCTCGGCGATCGTGCTGGATAGAAGTCGTGCAGTTCTGATGATGGCCGGTCCCTCGGTCTCGTCGCTCCTACGGTTCTCAGCTTAGCTGTAGAGGTAGGTAGAGGTCAGAGGTGCCAGGGAAGCCGGGTCTCGTCGTGCTGGTCGGTCGGATTCCGGAGGAAGGACGCGCAGCAAACCGCAGTGTTCTTAGATGGTGCCTGCGGGTGCAGGGTGACTACTCCTTAGTCACAAGGTAGAAATCTTGAGAAGAGTCGAGAGTTCCTTTCGTGGAAAGTAGTTTCTTGATTCAAAGATGATCTAATTTGGAAGGGTCCCCGCTCCTGCCTTTATCCTAAAGAAAGGGGTGGGTACGCGACTAGGTCCTGCCCTAGGGGTGGGACCAGGAAGGGGGGTGGTTACACCCCTCTCCCAGGCCAGACTTTCCCCAGGCCAGGGGCTGGTGTGCCCCTGGAACTGGTTCTAGCCGGCAGATGCGTAGTGAGCACCGGGGTGCCACTTGCAGTCACCTTCCTGTAAAGCCCTGCCTACCCAGGATACACAAAACCCTGTCTGGGATGGTGCTAGCACCGCCCCTGACAGGAAACCCTTTGTCCAAGCTCCCCTCGCTGGAAGGACTCCCAGCTGCAGGGGGTCAGACTCGTGTCTGTGGTGGCAGCATCCATTTTGTGATGCTGAGGCTCGAGTTAACTTTAACCGGGGTTCACAGTTAAATACATGTCGTGTCCCTCTAGAAGGGTGGAATGCTAACCCCGTCGCCAGAATTGGCGAGGGGTTAGTATTCCAATTCGTATGACACCTTACTCTGCATGTTTTGATAAAGCGATACCAAAGATAGCATTTAACCGCGAGGATTATAATGCACTTAAGAGTATATGGTATGCGTTATCATGGAACAGCTATTAGGACTTGGTTCCGCAAGCTGCAAACGGGCTCAGCTCATGCCAGAGCACCATCTCACACGATTCCAAGCACTCTGCCTTCAGGATCGTCAAGGCCTGCCATAGGAGTGACTAATAGGAATCTGTGTCTCCATTTTAGGGTTAGATATAGGTATACTATATCTAAAGCAAAGGGTGATTACACCACCTTGCCCCAGCTGTCGTGCAGCCAGTTGTGTCAGATTTAGATGGCCAGCCAGGGGTGGCATAATACATGCTGCAGCCCGTGGTAGGCCCTGGGTACACTTATGCCTTGAGTTACAGGGTCTGATAAGGTGGCCCAGTACCAATTGGAAATGTACCTAAGGTACATGGAATCCATTTTAGAGAGAGAGCAGTAGGCCTGGGGTCCTGCATTGCAGGGTCCCAGGTCAACTAAGTCGAAAAACCAGCAAAACACCAGGCAAAAAGTTGGGGGCAACCATAGTCAGGTATCCACCTTCCTACACCTAGTTCCTCCATAGTATCTCTAAATGAGATAGCTGCCGGGTCTGTAGGGTAGTCCAGATGGATGTTTATGTCCCCAAGTACAGTAAAGTTAGTGAAACGGAGTGCCAGGTTGCTGAGGGCATCCCCAATACTCTCCAGAAATTCCTTTAGTGGACCAGGGGGGCGATCGATCAGAGCACCTGCAAACGTGAAGGTCTCATTGACCTTAATGTGAAATCCCATCCCTTTGGCCCCTTTAAGATCCTGCAATTCAACCACAGCGCAGTTCAAGCAGTCCTTATGGATAATAGCCACTCCTCCACCCTGTTTTTCCCCTCTATCCACCCCTTTGTATACGATATCCTGGCGGTAGGGCATGTACTATGTCTGGATTGCACCATGATTTAAGCCACGTTTCCGTGATAAAAAGACAGTCTGTCGTCTTCAGTTATTAGATCATAGATGTGCAATGCGTGTTTAGACATGGATCTTGCATTAATTAAACCCCCTTTCAAATCTTTTCTGCCAACTGTGAGTGCAGAGATTTGTGAGAAAGGAAAGGTTCTCTTACATTCCCGAAAGCTAACAGGGCCCTTTCATAGGGATAAGTCCAGTAAGTGCTGACAGGCATAGGAGCTGCTAGTGTGTAATGATAGAAGCTCCTCCCTACTGTATTTTATAGTGTTGGTGGAGCAGCGTTTCTGGCCCTGCGCCCGGCCAGAGCGCAGACGGGCTTACCTTTGGCGCACCGTCAGCATGCCCGCTGCGCTCCCTGTTAGCTATCTCCTTATATACCTGAGGGCCGTCTGACTGACCCGGATGTAGACGGGGAAGTCTACTCACTTCCGGCGACCTCTGCAACCCGACCTCTGTCCAGAACAATCTGACAGAAGTCAGCGGTGGACCGGGGAAGCGGCGAAGTGATTTTTAAAAAGAGGTAAGTGAAAAAAGAACCAAAACAACGTGAGTTTTTAAAAAGTATTGCGCAAATAAAGCCTTCTCGCCATATATTGCACCAATGTAGTCTCTAGCGCTAAGCAGTTCTTCTTACTATGGTTAAGGCAGAGTGACTGCAGGTTCGTCCCTTTTGTAGTCCAGCCCCGGACCACTAGAGCGCTAACTGCCCCAAATGCGCACGGGAAGTCTACTCACTTTCGGCGTCCTCTGCATCCCAACCTCCCTCCACAACAATCTGACAGAAGTCAGCTGTGGACCGGGGAAGCGGTGAAGTGATTTTTGAAAAGAGCTAAGTGAAAAAGAAACAAACAACGTGAGTTTTTAAAAAGTATTGCGCAAATAAAGCCTTCTCGCCATATATTGCACCGATGTAGTCTCTAGCGCTAAGCAGTTCTTCTTCCTATGGTTAAGCTATGGTATGTGGTGTCCCTTTATCGACCCTTTTCCATAGATCATGCTCACAGCATTCGCATCCCTGACAGGGAGGGGTGCCCATCTACAACATCTAACAGATCTGAAAGAGACACGTTAGTGATAGATTCCTTACCTTAGAATATCCCCAGGCGTCAGACTGGATCCGGAAACTTTTGCGTAGCAATACCCCTGCGCGCTGGTAGGCGTCGTCTGCGGCTCCGCGTCCGTCGTCGGCGTCGTGAGCGCCGGGATGACGTCGTCGGAGTACTTAGACGGCGCCCATGCGCGCTGACGTCAGTTCTTCTTTTTTCCGCGCCAGCTAGCGCAGATCCGGAAGAAGCTCTACCCCCAGTCACTTTTTGACTGAAAAGTTTTTTGATCCTTTTGATCTTCTCTTAGTCGACTGTCTCGACTATCGGTGCCAGGGATGCCCGGGTTCAAGCCTTGTTCGAAGTGCGGCCGACTCATGTCGGTCACGGACCCCCATCGCCGGTGCCTGAAGTGCTTAGGCCTCGACCACGACGATCGAACCTGCGTCGACATGGCGGGCCCTGACGTCGAAGGCTAGGCGGGAGCGGTCCCGCAAGCGTCTCGAGCTGAGGCACTCGGCCCCGCGCCGCTCCGGGTCCCGGTCCCGGTCCCACGGGAGGTCGAGGGACAGGTCGCGAGGTCGGAGTCAATGACGTTCCGGAAGTGGACACCGATCGTCTGGTTCCAAGTCCTCAGGTAAGAGGCATGAGAGGTCGGAACGACACCATCGGTCCTCCGACCCGCCCCGACGCTCGCTCGATGCGGCCGGGGACTCGGGCGACACCGCCCACGCGGCTCCGCGGGAGTCGCAAGCGTCGCCGCCTGCCCCACACCTTCGGGTCCCTGGGCACGGCGCGTCGCAGGAGGAGGTCGAGAGGTACCTCATGGCCATGAGGGCCCTCCCTCCTCAGTCGGTTCCCGTGGCGCCTTCGGGCCGATCGGCTCCGTCTGGAGGTCCTTCCGGGTCGGGCGCTTCGGCCCCGACGACGTCGGGTGCTTCGGGCCCGGCGCCGCTGGCGACTTCGGTCCCGGCGCCGCTGGCGACTTCGCTGGATCCGGCTCCGGATCCGGGACCTCGCCGGTCGACCTTACGACCTCGCCGGCGCCGTCCCTTCAGGTGTCGTCCCCGGCAGCCGATGTGGTTGCCGACCCCAATGTTTCCTACGGTCCTACTCAGGAGTTGGAGGGGCGCCGCTGGGCGCCGATTCCGTCGGCCTTTGGAGACTTCTATCTCCACGAGGAGGCCCTGGCTGTTAATCCTGGTCTCCAGGAGCCAGGTGACGAGGAGCAATGGGAGGGGTCCGAGGACCCTCTGGCACGTGATTGCCAGTCGCATCAGGACTGGACATATGAGCTTGGGGAGGCCAGTGGTATTGACACCTCGCCAGACACTGGATTTACGTCGCCCCCGACTGTGGCTTCGGAGGCGGGTTCTGCTTACAGCGTAGTGTTGACGAAGGCAGCTAAGGCCTTAAACCTTCAGCTCCCCGTCGCGGCCGTGAGGACTAATCTCCTCACTGAGGTCCTCAAACAGCAGTCCGGCTCCGCGGAGCCCCTCCTGCCGTTCAATGAGGCCTTGTGTGACGTTCTGCTGGGCACTTGGTCCAAGCCCGCCACAGGCCCCCCTGTGGACAGGAACGTGGCCAGACGCTACCGCCCGGCACCGGGCGACCCATGCTTTTTGTCCACCCATCCCACCCCCGAGAGCCTGGTCCTCCAGGCCTCTAACTCCCAAACCGCATTCCCGTCGGCCCCGCCCGACAGGAAATCCAAGAGATATGAGCAGTTCGGGAAGAAGGTCTTCTCGTCTGTGAGCCTAGGGCTACGGTCTGTGAACACCAACTGTCTCTTGGGCCGCTACACCCACACTCTGTGGGACACGGTTGCGGAGGTGCTGCCACAATGCCCTGAGGAGGTCAGGGCTAAACTCAGCCAAACCCTTGCGGACGGCCGAGATGCGGCACGCTTTTCTATCCGGTGTGGGCTGGATACCACGGACTCACTGGGCAGGGCGATGGCAACGACGGTGGCGGTCCGACGCCACGCCTGGTTGAGGTCCGCCAACTTCTCGGCCGATGTCCAGGCCACACTCCTGGACATGCCGTTTGATGGCCGTCGCCACTTCGGCGACAAGGCAGACCATGCGCTGGAACGTTTCAAGGACTCCAGGGCCACGGCCAAGTCCTTGGGCCTTACGGCCCCACGCCAGCAATCGGGTGCCTTTCGCTCCTTTCGTGGCCACGGAAGGGGCGCCCCACCACGGACCGTCAGCCACGCGCCGCAGAATGTTCAGCAACGCGGTGGCGGACGTGGGAACCGCCGTGGCGGTGGTCGGGGCCAGCGGCGAGGCCAGTCCACACCTCCCTCAGCAGCCCCCGCCTCAAAACCTTCCTAGTCCGAGTTTTCAGGCCCATGTGACGCCTGTGGGAGGCAGGGTTCGCCATCACCTCTCCCACTGGCATACAGTCACTTCGGACAGGTGGGTGCTGCAAATTGTCCAAAGGGGTTTCTCCCTCCCCTTCGAGTCTTCCCCTCCATCCATGCCACCTCAATACCACCGTGTGTCGGGGGATCACTTGCAACTTCTGCAAGAGGAGGTTTCGGCCCTCTTGGCCAAGAGGGCCATCGAGCGCGTTCCTGGGCCAGAAGTAGGACGTGGTTGTTACTCCCACTACTTTCTGGTACCCAAGAAGGGCAAAGGGGGCCTGCGCCCTATCTTGGATCTGCGGAACGTCAACGGCTTCCTCCGGACGGAGAAGTTCAAGATGCTCACTTTGGCTCAGGTCCTGGCTGCCCTGGACCCGGGAGACTGGATGGTAGCGTTGGACTTGCAGGATGCCTATTTCCACATCCCCGTCCTGCCGGCCCACCGGCGTTACCTACGGTTCATGGTAGGCCAAGAGCACTTTCAGTTTACCGTGCTCCCCTTCGGCCTTGCCAGCGCCCCAGGGGTGTTCACGAAGGTGATGGCGGTGGTCGCAGCCCATCTGCGCAGGCAGGGGATATCAGTCTTCCCCTACCTCGACGACTGGTTGTTGAAGGCGGGCTCGCCCCAGTCAGTCGTCAGCCACCTCCAGACTACGGCCGACCTCCTGCACTTGCTGGGGTTCTCCATCAATGTGCCGAAGTCACACCTGTGTCCCTCTCAAAAGCTTCTCTTCATCGGAGCGGTTCTCGACTCGGCGCAGTTTCGGGTTTACCCACCCGAACAGCGGGTTCGGGATATTCAGGCTCTGATTCCTGTCTTCAGGCCGTTATCCCGGGTCTCGGTCAGGTTGACGCTGCGGCTTCTGGGGCTGATGGCCTCCTGCATCCTTCTGGTGCGTCACGCCAGGTGGCGGATGCGGGCTCTGCAGTGGGACCTGAAGTTTCAGTGGGCCCAGCATTAGGGCAACCTGTCCGATCATGTCCTGATCTCAGAGGGCACTGCGAAGCAACTGCAGTGGTGGCTCACGGACCGCGACTGGGTCAGTGGCAGACCCCTCTCCCTACCCCAGCCGGAGCACGTAGTTGTGACGGACGCGTCCCTCCAGGGCTGGGGAGGCCACATGGGAGAGGCGGAGATCAGAGGCCTCTGGTCTCCGGCGGAGTCCCGGCTCCACATCAACCTTCTGGAGCTGCGGGCGATTCGTCTTGCACTGAAGGCATTCCTCCCCTCTGTCAAGGGGAGCGTAGTGCAAGTGTTCACCGACAACACCACCGCCATGTGGTACTGCAACAAACAGGGCGGTGTGGGGTCGTGGACCCTCTGCCAGGAGGCTCTGCGCCTCTGGCAGTGGCTGGAACATCAGGGCGTGACCCTGGTGGTTCAACACCTGGCAGGCTCTCTGAATGCCAGGGCGGACGAACTCAGCCGCCGGTGCATGATGGATCACGAATGGCGTCTGAACTCGGACGTGGCGCAAGGTCTCTTTCGACAGTGGGGAGAGCCTTGGTTAGATCTATTCGCCACAGAAGAGAACGCGCAATGTCAGCAGTTCTGCGCGTTGGAGTTTCCAAGGCGGCACTCGCTCGGAGACGCTTTTCGTCGCGAGTGGAGCTGCGGTCTGTTGTACGCCTTTCCGCCTATACCACTTCTGCCCAGAGGGCTGAAGAAGATCAGGCGCGACCGGGCCCAGGTCGTCCTTGTGGCTCCGGACTGGGCACGAAGATACTGGTATCCCGAGCTACTCAGCATGTCAGTCGATCCCCCGATTCGTCTGCCTCTTCGGGAGGACCTTCTGTCGCAGCAGCAGGGGACGGTCCTGCACCCGAACCTGTCCAGTCTCCACCTACAAGCTTGGAGATTGAGCGGCGGCAGTTGAGGCCAATTGACTTTCCTCCCGAAGTCTGTGATATCATTCTGGCAGCCAGGCGTCCCTCCACAAAGTCGGTATACGCCTGCCGGTGGAACAGATTTGTGGCATGGTGCACAGCAAAGGCTGTGGATCCTCTCTCTGCACCCCTTTCGGAAGTGCTGCTCTTTCTTCTTTCCCTTGCCCAGCAGGGCTCTGCTCTGGGCACTCTTAAAGGGTACCTTTCTGCTCTATCAGCCTTCTTGAGGCTACCAGATCAGCCTTCTTTATTCAAGTCCCCTATTGTGAGTAGATTTCTGAAGGGCATCACGCACATGTTCCCTCCTGTTCCCTTCGTGATGCCCCAGTGGGACTTGAATCTGGTTCTCACCTATCTGATGTGTGCTCCCTTTGAGCCGCTTCATAACTGCCCTCTTCGTCTCCTTACTCTAAAGACGGCCTTCCTGGTTGCCATCACCTCTGCCAGGAGGGTGAGTGAGCTCCAGGCTCTTTCTTCTTCTCCACCTTTCCTGTCTGTTCATCCTGATAAGGTGGTGTTACGTACACGACCTTCCTTTCTGCCCAAGGTTGTCACGGCCTTCCACATCGGGCAGTCCATCACTTTGCCCACCTTCTTTCCGCCTCCGCATCCCTCGAAAGAGGAGGAGAGGCTCCACCGTCTGGATCTAAAACGTGCGCTCTCCTACTACCTAGATCGCACACGCCAATTCCGGGTGGATGACCAACTCTTCGTTGGTTACGTGGGCGCGAAGAAGGGAAAGGCTGTGCACAAGAGGACCATCTCTATGTGGATCATCTTGTGTATTCAAGCATGTTACTCCATGGCGAGGAGGAGCCCCCGGCTGGATTGCGGGCTCACTCCACTCGGGCCACGGCAACGACAACTGCCCTGGGCCGCGGTGTCCCCCTGCAGGACATCTGTCAGGCAGCCACGTGGGCCTCGCTGCACACGTTCGCAAGACACTACTGCCTGGACAGTCAAGTCCGGAGGGATGGCTTCTTTGGCCGTTCCGTCCTCCAGGACTTTCTGGTGTGATATTGGTTCGCAGACCCACCACCGGGGTTGGTATTGCTGGGGTATCTATTCTAAGGTAAGGAATCTATCACTAACGTGTCTCTTTCAGATGCACAAGTTACTACTTGTGTAACGATATATCTGTAAGAGACATTAGTTAGTGATAGATTCCTTACCGCCCACCCATCCTCCCCGTTCTGCGAACCGATATCTAGGGTTAAGGTCATCCCCTTTCAGGGCCCTAGTTTCATGGCACCAGTGTTAGTTCTATCATGGCTCTGCGTATCTGGCGCGGAAAAGCTGTGTTATCAGAACTGACGTCCGCGCGCATGGGCGCCGTCTAAGTACTCCGACGTCATCCCGGCGCTCACGACGCCGACGACGGACGCGGAGCCGCAGACGACGCCTACCAGCGCGCAGGGGTATTGCTACGCAAAAGTTTCCGGATCCAGTCTGACGCCTGGGGATATTCTAAGGTAAGGAATCTATCACTAACTAATGTCTCTTACAGATATATCGTTACACAAGTAGTAACTTGTGCTTTAGGGTCTATGGGTCACCAAACACAAGAGTCTTTACATCCACTACGTAGAGCTTCTAGCTGTTTACCTAGTGCTAAAAGCATTTCTACCTCGCCTGATAGAGAAAGTTGTCCTATTCTGCACTGACAATATGACCGCTATGTACTGTGTACAAAAGCAGTGGGGACACACCGTACAGTGATCATGCCTCTCTCTGACCATTTGACATTGGGCAATACATCAAAAAAATCCTACTACTATCAGAATACCTTCCAGTGACTGACAACAAATTTGCCAACCACCTCAGCAGGATGCAGCAACAAGTCCACGTGTGGGAACTCCACCCCCAAGTTCTCCTCCCATACTTCCACAAATGGGGGTTTCCACAAATAGATCTCTTTGCAACAGCTTCGAACTCTAAATGTCCAATCTTCGCCTCCAGATTCCCACACCCTCTATCCACAGACAATGCCCTGTGGATGAACTGGGCAGGGATATTTGCTTGCGCTTTTCCGCCTCTCCCTCTTCTTGCATTTCTGGTTTGGAAGCTAAGGCAAGCATCTCTAACCCTCATTTTGATAGCTCCCACATGGGGTTGTCAACCATGGTTTTCCACACTACTGGAACTTTTAGTAGTTCCACACCAGAAACTTCACATCAAACCTTCTCGCTCAGAACCATGGAGAAATCAGACCTCCATACCAAAAGGAGCTCAACCTAGTGATTTGTCTCTTGAAGTCAGAGTTTGGATACCTAAATCTACCCGAGGTGGCATGCTTCATCATTGGAGTTCCTCTCAACTCTCTACGGATTGAGGCGTGCTACAACTTGCGAACTACGTAGAAGCACTTATTTATAGACTGTGAGATGCAGTGATGTGGAGTGGAAGGGACATTTTTTTTTTAAATACCTAACTGGTAAGCTATTACTTTTTTCCCGCCCCTAGTTGGTATGTTTAAAAACAGTGTTTGATACCAGGAAGACACCCGACCATATTGCATCTGGCTCTCCTAGTATTCTTGACGCAAGAATACTAGGAGAGCCAGACTCATTATGGCTCGCACTATTTCATGCATCCTGCAAAGGCAGTCTGCATGAAATAGTGTGTGGGTCCACTTTGGTGGCATCATACATGCTACAGCCCTGAGGGAATCTGTTTAGTACCCATAACTTGGGTACCAGGGGTACTGTTTACCAGGGACTTACAAGGGTGCTAAACTCTGTTTTCGAGGCATATGAGCTAGAGATCGCATATTTTTGCATAGATCGCCATCTGATGTTGGGCTTGGATGTTTGCACTTTATTGTATAAGTCTTTGTAGTCACAATATAGGTGACTCCTCCTTTAGTTAGTAGCGCGCATGGACATCCACTCCATCTCCAGATTGTTTTTTTTCCGCCATCGGGTTTGGATGATGTCTTGCTGCACTCCGGTTCGGTGTTGTTTCGATTCCCCTTCGACGCGCAAAGCTCTCACCGCTCGACGGTATTGTATTGATCGCGATCTCTCGACATGTTCTCACTTCCAAGACTTTTTCGAGTGCGGTCGTCGACGTGGGCCAGCATATAGAAAGGACTCCATTTAAAAAATGCAAGTGTGGGGCTAAATTCCCCCACACAGATCCCCACAAGGTCTGCAACCTTTATCTCTCTCCAGAACACGAGTCAACGCTGCCAGGCCTGTGATTCCTTCAGGTCCTAGAAGACTAAGTGATCGCCGGCTCGACGTCATGGAACGTCCAGATCAACAGTCTAGGCGCCGGAAAACATCTTCGAGGCAGGCTCCAACGATCCAGAGACAGGAGATGAACAAGCTAGCATCTCTGAAGGCGACGAATCGGACTCAGAAGACCAGTCGATTACTTCAGGTCAACTGAATGTGAATACTGACGTCTACGGCCCTGCCCTGAAAAACAAAAGGCTCTGGTAACACCTTCACCTTCGGGTCTGGGTCGACACCGTGACAATACTTCAGAAGCCCCGGCTCTGAAGCACTCAAAGCCTTCAGGCAGTCCTGGATCGAGCCAGCCACACCACCGTGCCGAAAAAACCATCTTCGGCACCGAACTATAAGTCCAAGATTCTGTCGACACCAGACTCTTCGGCACTGAAACCCAAGGTACCGGAATCTTCGGCACCGGAGCAAATCCCATCCAAGACTTTGGATCCGGAAAAACAGCCTAAATCTTAGGGGTCAAACCCCCACCTAAGCAGAAGGACATAAAAACTCCTCCTAAAGCTAAGGAAGATAGGCCAAAACACCACTTGTAGCCTAAGTCCTCGGTGCCGAAAAAAGACAAAACATTCAAGAACTTTTCCATCCAGATCCTCTGGATCCTAAGCAAAAGTCGCTCCCTATTGACCCTATTACTGGACGGGTCACCTCTATACCCCCTAAAAAGAGGAAATTGGACACCTCAGAAAAACCTGTGACTCCGCCACCTCACCTATGAGGCCTTTTTCTCCACCTCCTCCATAATACTTTCTCCAGTACCTCCTCTATCAGCTGCACCAATAGATAATGAGGATTTAGGGGGTAAGGATGAAGACCACATCATGATACAGATACTGATGATGACACCCACAGTATTCCACTTCCTGACTCTTGGGAAGATTATAATGTCCCAGATATACCTGAGCCAGATGTGTACCCCTCCAGACGACAACGTAGGGCTTGCACAGGTAATAAATAGAGCTACACAATACCATGGGGTTCAACTCCATTGAGACCCCATGGAAGAGGATTTTTTATTGAAGACATTCTCGCAGCCTCAGAAAACAACAAACACTCTCCCTGTGCTCAAAGGAATGATTAAACATGCCCCCTGAGGTTTTTAAAGACCCTATCAGAGCTAGGGTGCTCAATCCTAGAATTGTAAAACATTTTTTAACTGGTATAGGAAACTATATATACTACACCAAAATGAGGTATAGTGTGTACAGAGACCAAGTGACCCCAGAGGTAGGCAGAGGTGAAAGTTAGATATAACCTTACTCTCTAATTGTGGTTGAGTAGTCAAACAGTAAGGCAGTATCAGAGGACAGTGTTAAGCATTTGATGTACACACTCAGTCAGCAAATTAATTTGCACACTCAGTAACTGAGCTCTAGGCAGATTGTGTTTGTATAAAAATGTACACTGTTTCGTTTTTAGAACCATGCAAGCCTAGCACAGGTAAGCATTAAATACTTTTCAGTAATAAGTGACTGGATATAGAACAGTTTGAAAATGCAATAGAAATTGTACTTTGTTTGAGTTACAGGGGATGCAGTAGGTTAAAACACTAAGCAAATACAGTACATTGAAATTAATAGGCTTTTTCAGTACATTTCAGGTAAGTTCCTTTTTACATTACTTTTCTAACTCGGTGCTGGATATCTAGATTCAGCACTGGGACCTTTCCTGGAAAGGGGTAAGTAATTACATTTTGGTTATTCTCATTATTTTTAAAGAATATTTTTGGATTTCCAAAACTGCACACGTAGAAACTTTTTGGAGCAGTAAATTGAAATGAATAGGCTTTTCTAGTAAATTGCAGGCAAGTTACTTTTCATGTTACTTTTCTAACTCAGTGCTGGATACCTAGATTCAGCACTGGGACATTTCCTGCAAACAGGCAAGTAAGCACATTATGGTTATTAGTGCGATTTGTAAAGAATATTTTTAGATTTCAAAACTCCACACTTGCAAACTTTTTTGAGAAAAAGTGTCAATGTTATGCTATGGAGGGAAAACCGGTTATTGGTCCACAGGTAAGTAATCGACTGTGGGAGTTAACGTTCTGGGGTTAGACTCGGGGGGTCCCCCAGGGTCAGTGATGCACTGTTGTTGCACCCTCAGCGGAACTAGGGTGGCCGGGTGCAGTGTTGAGGCCCATTGTTATCCAATGGGGGATAGGTGGTCTCCGGTTGGTGGCTGCTGGAAAGCAGGCCACTGGTTTGTGCCTTGGGCCTTGAGCTCCCCATCGCGGCCGTGAGGACTAACCTCCTTACTGAGGTCCTTAAACCGCAGTCAAGCTCGGCCGGGCCTCTGCTGGCCTTTAATGAGGCTTTGACCGACGTTCTTTTGGGCACCTGGTCCAAGCCCGCTACGGGTTTGCCCGTAGATAGGAACGTGGCCAGACGCCACCGCCCGGCCCCGGGCGACCCATGTTTCCTATCCACCCACCCCACCCCAGAGAGTCTGGTCATCCAGGCCTCCAATTTCCAGACCGCGCTCCCGTCGGCTCCGCCGGACAGGGAATCCAAGAGGTATGAGAATTATGGAAAGAAAATATTCTCCTCCCTTAGTTTGGGACTGCGGTCTTCCAACACCGCATGCCTCTTGGGCCGCTACACCCATTCTCTGTGGGAGACGGTGGCGGAAGTGCTGCCAGAGTGTCCGTTGGAGGTACGGGCCAAACTCGGCCAAGCCCTTGTGGAGGGCCGAGATGCAGCCAAGTATTCTATCCGGTGTGGGCTGGATACCACCGACTCGCTGGGCAGTGCAATGGCAACGATCGTGGCGGTGAGACGCCACGCCTGGCTGAGGTCCGCCAATTTTTCGGCAGATGTCCAGAACACTCTGATGGACATGCCGTTCGATGGCAGTCGCCTTTTTGGCGACAAGGCAGACCACGCGCTTGAGCGCTTTAAGGACTCCAGGGCTACGGCCAAGTCCTTGGGCCTCTCGGCCCGCGCCAGCAAACTGCTTCTTTTCGCTCCTTTCATGGCCAAGGAAGGGGCGTCCCCACACGTGCCGCCAGCCACTCACCGCAGACTAACATCCAGCGGGGTGGTGGCCGTGGAAACCGCTGTGGAGGCGGTCGGGGACAACGGCGAGGTCAGTCCACACCTTCCCCTGCAGCATCAGCCTCTAAACCATCCTAGTCCGTGCTTTTCGGCCCATGTGACGCCAGTGGGGGGCAGGGTTCGCCATCACCACTCTCACTGGCGCACTGTCACTTCGGACAGGTGGGTGCTGCAGATCGTCCGGAGGGGCTACTCCCTCCCCTTCGAGACGACTCCTCAAGCCATGCCAGCGCACACCACCGCGTATCGGGGGATCACTTGCGGCTTCTGCAGGAGGAAGCTTCGGCCCTCTTGGCCAAGGGGGCCTTCGAGCGCATTCCTGAGCCAGAAGTAGGACGTGGTTGCTACTCCCACTACTTTCTGGTACCCAAGAAGGGCAAAGGGGGCCTACGCCCTATCTTGGACCTAAGGAACGTCAACGGCTTCCTCCGGAAGGAGAAGTTCAAAATGCTGACTCTGGCTCAGGTCTTAGCTGCCCTGGACCCAGGAGACTGGATGGTATCGTTGGACTTGCAGGACGCGTATTTCCACATCCCCGTCCTGCCGGCCCACCGGCGTTACCTGCGGTTCACGGTAGGCCACGAGCACTTTCAGTTTACCGTGCTCCCCTTCGGCCTTACCAGCGCCCCACGGGTCTTCACGAAGGTGATGGCGGTGGTCGCAGCTCATCTGCGCAGGTTAGGGGTCTCAGTCTTCCCCTACGTCGACGACTGGTTGTTGAAGGCGGGCTCGTACCAGACAGTCGTCAGCCACCTCCAGACTACGGCGGATCTCCTGCACCAGCTGGGGTTCTCCATCAATGTCCCGAAGTCACACCTGTGTCCCTCTCAGAAGCTCCTTTTCATCGGAGCGGTTCTCGACTCGGTGCAGTTTCGGGTTTACCCACCCGAACAGCGGGTTCGGGATATACAGGGTCTGATTCCAATCTTCCAGCCTTTATCCCGGGTTTCGGTCAGGTTGACGCTGCGGCTTCTGGGGCTGATGGCTTCCTGCATTCTTCTGGTGCATCACGCCCGGTGGCGGATGCAGACTCTGCAGTGGGACCTGAAGTTTCAGTGGGCCCAGCATCAGAGCAACCTTTCCGACCATGTCCAGATCTCGGAAGGCACTGCGAGACAGCTGCAGTGGTGGCTCACGGACCGCGATTGGGTCAGCGGCAGATCCCTCTCCCTTCCCCAACCAGAGCACGTAGTTGTGACGGACGCGTCCCTCCAGGGCTGGGGAGGCCACATGGGAGAGGCGGAGATCAGAGGCCTCTGGTCGCTGGCGGAGTCCCGGCTCCATATCAACCTTTTGGAGCTGCGGGCGATTCGTCTAGCACTGAAGGCATTCCTCCCCTCTGTCTGAAGGAGTGTAGTGCAGGTGTTCACGGACAACACCACCGCCATGTGGTACTGCAATAAACAGGGAGGGGTGGGGTCGTGGACCCTCTGCCAGGAGGCTCTGCGCCTCTGGCAATGGCTGGAACATCAGGGCGTGACTCTGGTGGTTCAACACCTGGCCGGTTCTCTGAACGCCAGGGCGGACGAACTCAGCCACCGGTGCATGATGGATCACGAAGGGCGTCTGAACTCGGACGTGGCGCAAGGTCTCTTTCTGCAGTGGGGAGAGCCTTGGTTAGATCTATTCACCACCGAAGAGAACGCGCAATGTCATCAGTTCTGCGCGTTGGAATTTCCAAGGCGGCACTCGCTCGGAGATGCTTTTCGTCGCGAGAGGAGTTGCGGTCTGTTGTACACCTTTCTGCCTATACCACTTCTGCCCAGAGTGCTGAAGAAGATCAGGCGCGACCGGGCACAAGTCATCCTTGTGGCTCCGGACTGGGCACCAAGGTACTGGTATCTGTCGCAGCAGCAGGGGACGGTCCTACACCCGAACCTGTCCAGTCTCCACCTCCATGCTTGGAGATTGAGCGGCGACAGTTGAGGCCATTTGACTTGCCTCCTGAAGTTTGCAATATCATTCTGGCAGCCAGGAGTCCCTCCACAAAGTCGGTATACGCCTGCAGGTGGAACAGATTTGTGGCATGGTGCACAGCAAAGGCTGTGGATCCCCTTAATGCCCCTCATTCTGAGGTTCTCCTCTTTCTGCTTTCTCTTGCCCAGCAGGGCTCTGCTCTGGGCACTATCAAGGGCTACCTTTCTGCTCTTTCAGCCTTTTTGAGGCTGCCTGATCAACCTTCTTTGTTCAAGTCCCCTATCGTTAATCGATTCCTGAAAGGCATCACACATACGTTCCCTCCTGTTCCCTTCGTGATGCCTCAGTGGGACTTGAACCTGGTTCTTACATTTCTGATGTGCGCTCCCTTTGAGCCACTTCACAACTGCCCTCTTCGCCTTCTCACTTTGAAAACTGCCTTCCTGATAGCCATCACCTCTGCCAGGAGAGTGAGTGAGCTCCAGGCTCTATCCTGTAAACCTCCTTTCCTTTCAGTCCATCCGGACAAGGTTGTGTTGCGGACAAGGCCCTCCTTCTTGCCCAAAGTAGTCACGTCCTTCCACATTGGGCAATCTATCACCTTGCCCACCTTCTTTCCGCCTCCGCATCCCTCGAGAGAGGAAGACAGGCTCCACCGTCTGGACCCAAAACGTGCGCTCTCGTTCTATCTGGACCGCACACGCCAGTTCCGGGTGGATGACCAACTCTTTGTTGGTTACGTGGGCGCTAAGAAGGGGAAAGCGGTGCACAAGCGGACCATCTCGCGGTGGATCATCTTGTGTATCCAGGCGTGTTACTCCTGGGCTAAGAAGGAACCCCCTGTTGGGCTGAGGGCTCATTCCACTCGAGCCACAGCGACTACGACTGCCTTGGGCCGAGGTGTGCCCTTGCAGGACATTTGCCAGGCGGCTACGTGGGCCTCGCTGCATACGTTTGCAAGACATTATTGCCTGGACAGTAAAGTCGGGAGGGATGGCTTCTTTGGCCGTTCCGTCCTCCAGGACTTTCTGGTGTAGTTATTGGTTCGCAGACCCACCACCACGGGGTTGGTATTGCTGGGGTATCTATTGTAAGGTAAGGAATCTATCACTAACGTGTCTCTTTCAGATGCACAAGTTACTACTTGTGTAACGATATGATAGACTCCTTACCGACTCACCCATCCTCCCCGTTCTGCGAACCGATATCTAGGGTTAAGATCATTCCCTTTTAGGGCCCTAGTTTCATGCCACCAGTGTTGGTTTTTGGCATAGCTCTGCGTTTCTGGTGCGGAAAAGCTGTGTCGAAGAACTGACCTCAGCACGCGGAGGCGGCGTCTAAGTACTCCGACGACGTCATCACGACGCCGGACGCGGAGCCTCAGACGACTCCTACCGACGCGCAAGGGTACTGCTACGCAAAAGTTTCCGGATCCAGTCTGACGCCTGGGGATATTCTAAGGTAAGGAATCTATCACTAACGAATGTCTCTTACAGATATATCGTTACACAAGTAGTAACTTGTGCGACACACACAGACACACACACACACAGACACACACACACACAGACACACACACACACACACACAGACACACACAGACACACACACACACACAGACACACACACAGACACACACACAGACAGACACACAGACACAGACACACACACAGACACAGACACACACACAGACACACACACAGACAGACACACAGACACACACAGACACACACACACACAGACACACACACAGACACACACACAGACAGACACACACAGACACACACACACACACACAGACACACACACAGACACACACACA